>NW_022900949.1:63613200-63644488 GCF_012274545.1 Fukomys damarensis | reverse complement strand
TGGGTATCTTTCCAAAAGAACTAAAAGAATCATATCACAGAGAAGTATGTGCACCCATGTTTATAGCGGCACAGTTTGTAATAGCTAAATCTTGGAAACAGCCTATTTGCCCATCCGTTGGAAACTGGATAAAGAAGATGTGGTTTTTCTATAAAATGGAATGTTACTCAGCCATAAAGAACGAGAAAATAGATTCATTCATAGGAAAATGGATACATATTGAAGATATACTCCTAAGTGAAATAAATAAGTCACACATGTGTAAATACCAAATAGTTTCCCTGGTGTGAATAATCTGCAACAGTGCATAAGATTCTAATAAGATTACTGACATTTAGAAATGGGAAGAAAGGAGCTAAAGGTGTAGGGAAGGTGGGATGGGTAGGGGAAGAACAAAAAGGGAAAAGAAAAAAATGTGAGATAATGAAAAGATGAAAATAAAGTGTTTGTAGATGGGGAGGGGAGGAAGGGGTGAAGGGAGGGCAGAGGTAAGGGGAAAAAATGAGAATCAAGACTTGTCATGTAGAGGTACATGATCCCAACAATGAATGTAACTGTACTGTATCCCTAAAATGTACCAATAAACTCAATTAAAGCTGAAAAAACTAAAAAGAAAGGCTCAGTTGGTTAAAACTTAACTACTGTCTTCATAGGAAAGTGGCAAATGAAGGACTATAGGAAATTTTAGAGGGGCAGTATGCTATTTTTAGGGATATTGGAGTGGGGCAAAAAAGCAAGGAGTAGCCTGGGACAAAGGTCCTCTGAAGTCTAAATGTGATGTCTGATTTTTCAGTTTCCAGCGGTCAATCCTCCTGGGTTGATGACATGTCAGTATGATGATTAAAGGTAAGTATATTCTTCTTTGTTGGATCCAGTCTTTAGAAAGATGAAAAACCTCCAGAAAAATCTTCTCCCTGAATATTGGTAGAGTGAGTCACGGGCTGGGAAAAAGTCACAGAAACCTGGAATCTGAGATTATTTCTCCTGACCAGAATGTCAAAGTGTCATGCTTTGGGGTATCATTTTCTGAGCCTTAACAACATGTCCTGGGGAAAACACAAACTATTTTCTCCTTCTGTACTCCCAACACACAGCACTCTGTTCATCAAAATGTGTGGACTCTTTCCAACTAACCCAATACTCCAACACCCACTGTATTCAATTACAATTCAACTCAATTCTGACACTACCTGCAATTATCTCAGACCTGCAGATTAAGAGCTCAGTCCCACAAACTGACCCCCACTTCCGGTGCAAATCACAAGTACTACATTCCTAGGTTTCCCAAAACTTCTGTTCAACCTGACTGCAAGTCAGAAGTTCCCACAATCCCCTTCTTGGGTTTAATCTTTGCTAGACTGGCTCAGAGGACTAACAAAAGCATTTTAGTACTATTACCCATTTGTTGTAAAAGGATACAGCTCAGCAACCAGATGGAAGAGATTCAAAGGGGAAAGTATGGGAAAGGAAGTATAAATGGTCCACGCCCTCTCCTAGCACTCCACCTTCCCTGTGTTCAACAATACAAAAATTCCCTGAAACCTGTCATTCAGGTTTTTATGGAAACTTCATTATGCAACATAATTGATTCCATTGTTGATCATTGGTGAACAACTCAACTTTGAGCCCCTCTCCTTTCCCCAGAGGTGGGGGGGGTGTTGAAAGTTCCAACCATTTAATCCTTTTTGTTCATTTGGGCAACCATCTTCCATCCTGATGCTACCTGGGAGCTCCCGGCTATCTTTCATCGTCTTAGCACCCAAGAATACACTCTGATGCATCAGAGATGCTAAAGGTTTAGGGGATGAGTGCTAGGAAACAGGACAGAGACCAATGATACCTTTTTATGATATTCATAAATCACATAGCAACTGAAAGCCTTGTTATGCTAATGAAAGATCATTTCATATATTGTTAAAGCCAGTCTCTTAAGGATGTACATTTCTTCCCTCATCCTAATTACTGCTTACAATTGAAAGTAATATAAAATCATTTCTAGATTTCATGAACAAAGCCTCAGTTGCACATGAACTAGTACAAAGAATGAACAAGTGGGATCTTATAACAAAATTTCTGCACAGCAAGAGATACCACCAACAGAGTGAAGAAACAACCCAGTATGTCAGAAAAAACTTTAACCAGCTGGAAAGGTCACACAAAGGTCTACTTTCTGGAATATATAAAGAACTTAAAAAAAATCAGACCTCCCAAATGTAAAGATCCAATCCAAAAAAGGACATCTGAAATGAACAGACATTTCTCAGACAAAGATGTAGAAATAGCAAATAAACATATGAAAAAAATGTCCAACTTCACTGGTCATTTGAGAGATGCAGATGAAAACAGTGCTGAGATTCTACTTCACCCCAGAAAGAATGGCCGCTGTCAAGAAATCAACCAATAACAAATGCTGGTGGGGCTGTAGGGGAAAAAAAGGAACCCTTCTCCACTGATGGTGGGAGTGCAGACTGGAGCAACCACTGCGGAAATCAGTATGGAGATACCTCAAAAAACTGGGATTAGAGGTCCCATTTCACCCATGCATTCCCCTGCTGGGTATCTTCTCAAAAGAATTAAAAGAACCATATGACAGAGATATATGTGCACCCATGTTTATAGTGGCACAGTTTGTAATAACTAAATCTTAGAAACAGCCCAAATGCCCATCAACTAGAGACTGGATACAGAAGATGTGGGTTTTTTTTAATAAAATGGAGCACTACTCGGCTATAAAGAATGAGAAGTTACAGACATTTATAGCTAAATGGGTGCACTCTGAGGTGATGCTCGTAAGTAAAATAAATAGGACACACAAGTGTAAATACCAAATCGTTTCTCTGGTGTAAGAAACTGAAAGTGTAAATAAGAATCAACATGTGTACTAGATAATGTGAAATAGGAAGAAACGGTACAAAGTGGACGTAGGAGGGATGGGGAAGGAAAGGGGCATGGAATTCACATGAAAACATGGAAACAAAGACTGTAAACAAGGAGGAGTGGAGGGGCGGAAGGGAGGGCAGGATACGGGGAAAAATAAGAACCAGGATATATTAGGTAAAGGTTCAAATCTCCAATGATGAATGTTATATCATATACGTAAAATGCACCAATAAAATTAAAATTTTAAATATATATATATATATATAAAATCATTTCTTCAAAAATGCTTAGTAGGGTGAGGGGTAAAATGCTCAATAATTAAAACTGTTCACTCAGTTAGATTTTACTTTTTCTTTATCCCAACTTGTCTGAATTGATAATGTTCGTGTCAAAAACAATTAATTAAAGTCATCTCAATTATACTGATTTGTGCAGTGTCATCCACTATGGGTCTACAATAATTTCACCTGCAATGGTTATTGTCACTGCCTCAAGTTTGATTAACATTTAAAAAATCGCTGTTTAGTGAGTCGATTATATACTAAATAAGTTCAAAATTCTCATTTAATTATCACAATTTATCCATGAAGTTATACATCATTGCTTTCATTTGGGGGATGAAGTGGCCGTTCTGACCATTTCTGTGACTAACTCAAATTCACAGAGGGATTTTCGGGGGTTATTCTGATTTGTAATAGTCATCTCTACCTTCTATGCTGTCATGGAGATCAAATGGACCTAGAGTGTACTTAAAATAATCCAGAAGAACACACAGAAATGAAAATATTTAGAATGGTGCACAGGAAGCATTTTATTGCAGTTACTGCAGCATCCGTGTCTACCAATTCCATTGTCTCAGTACTGTCTGCACCTATTTCTACTGGATTATTTTCCTCCTCGTTATAGGTTTTATTTGTATACCTGGTGTTATAGGTTGAATTTTGTCTCCCCCCAAAATATGTTGAAGCCCAACTCCTGGTACTTCAGAATATGACTGTATTTTTAAGTAGGGCTGTGGCAGATGTAATTCGTTAAGGTAAAGCTGTATTGGAGTAAGGTGGGCCTGTAATTTAATACGATTGCTATCTTTATAGGAGGAGAAGAGGACAGACACAAGGAAAACACCGCATAGTGGCAGCAACAGAGATTAAAGGACTGAGATACGAGCTAAAGAACTCCAAGGACTGGCAACCACCACCAGAAGCTATGAAGTGGCAAGATATATTCTGCCCAGTGTCTCAAAAGTAACACAGCTTTGTTGACAATTTGATTTCATTCTTCTAGCCCCTAAAACCATGAGAAAATAAATTCTATTGTTTTAAGCTACCCAGTTTGTGGCATTTCATTATAGCAGCCCCAGGAAACTAGTGGGCCTCACGAGACCTTGACAACTGGGTTGGATGTTAGGCATCGTGAATTGTGCTGAATTTTGGTATCTTCCTTTAAGAAGTATTAGACTGTGTACTAGCAAGCATTTAGTTTCTTAGAAATAGTCTGATCCTATTAAAACTTGCTTTTCTATCTCATCAGGATGAGTCTGGAAAAACTGTCACTGTTTAGCAAGGGTCCCTCACTAGACATGGAAATTAAAAGTAAAGCACAGACTTTCAGGGAAAGAGCTTTCACTGCAAAGTGAGAGCACACTTAGGGGAAGAACGCCACCTTGAGTAGCTGGAGGGGGCGTGTCTGCTGATGGAGATCAGGCTGGCCCACCCACAAAGGGATGGGGGCCAGCTGGTGGGGCCGAATCATTGTCAGTCCTTCTTTCACAGCTCAACGAGTCCTCGTGCTTGTGGGGCAGTTCCACTGCATGAAAAGACAATCTCTGTGCGCAGTGCTTTCAGTCGCATGTGGCTCTGCTTTTGTGAAGATTTGTAGGTGTAGCTCCAGAAGAAAGGGCCTGGAACTGGACACTGTAAAGGCTGGTAACTGGCTGTCCCTCTGAATCTTGGACATTACTTGGTAGTTCTTCTTGGTATCCTCTATCTTGAAGGCAGATGAGTCAGGGTAGGCAAGTTTAGGGCTCAAAAGCTGTGTTCTGCTGACTTTTCTTAAATAGTAACACACCCATGTCCGAAGTTTTAGGTTATAAAGAATACACAAATGTAGGCAAACTTTGTTCAGTTTTTTGCTGTCTCTTGGGCATTTGTAGGCTCAAGGAAAAGGTCATGGGTTTTAGCAAACACTACTGTTAAGTCTCTGACTGCCTCGGAAGAAAACACAAATCATGCTTTTAATGAGTAACAGGTTAAGGTCCAAGTTCATTCTTTATCCCTGTAGTGGTCTCTCACTATGTCAAATCTATTAATCTAAAGCTAACCTAGTCTGCTATTATAATACTCTTCTTTCATCTCTACTCGATGCCCAGATCTTATAATTTCCCCTCTCTCTCTGACTGATGAGCTAGCCCAGCATGAGCTCTGGAATAGTTTGACCTATAGCACTTTGACTTGCAGTAGCTCCTTGTCACACATTCACAAATTAGTCCTCAGTCAAAGATTAGAAAAGAGCCATGTGCCCATCTGCAACTCTGGAACCTGTTGCAGAACTCCTCTGGTATTCTGTCTCACAAATTATAGGCACTTACCTCCCAAATTTCCAGTTTCTGTCTCTCCAACTCAGTTAAGACTGCTGGGTTTTTTGGATTTCCCCTCTTGCAATGAAGCCCGGAAATCATTAGGTGATCAAAAGGAACAAATAAGAGATTCGTTTTTCTGGCTGCGATTTTCTTAGGGATAATAGTCCTCTCCTGCCTCTTATCCAAAGCCCAGAAGACTTGGTTGCATATATTTTTTCTAGCTATTCTTTCTTTATTTTTATTCATTAAGTTTGTTGGTTCATTTCAGGTATACAGTATGATGACATTCATGATTGGGAATTTGAATCTTTACATGATTTATCTTGGTTCTTGTTTTTTTCCCCCTTGCCCTGCCCTCTCTTCAAGCCCTACACTCCTTTGTATTTACAATTATTTTGTTTCTGTTTTTTTCTTTTTCTCATATTTATTCCTTTCCCTTCTGATGTGCCTGGTCTCATCTAATTATTCTTTCTTTTCTTTCTTTATTTCTTTCCTTTTCCTTTGGGGGAAGAGGACAATAAATGAGTCCTGTTCTTACCTCATTATGGCTGGAAAGAAATAATATTATTTAATTACCCAAGAAAATTATGTTTAGAGGAGTTATTTTTTCCCTTCTTAGTATGTGGAGAGCACATACAATGTCCTTACTTTACACTAAGACCTAATATATCATGAGTCGTTTTGTCACCAATAAGTTTTACTGCAAAGGCTCTCAAAAAAGAAATGTGAATATTACAACATAACCTGACAAGTCAGACCCAATGAATCCAATCTTGTGCCATTGGCTACTATACGATACAAACTGGTGACAGAAACCACATTCTGCCTTTAAAGGGATTTCATCAGCCAAGCAGAATTACAGGCTTTTCAATGAGTCAACAAGTGAAAATTTTGTGATTCATGTCTTTTAAACATTTCTGGCTTTCTCAGCACCGTGGTGAAACAGATAATTTTCAGATGATAACTGAAAGCAGGTTCCTTCTATGATGTGGTGGGTGGTGTGATACTTAAAAACCAGGAAATAACATAAGAATAAGTTGGGCAAAAAGCAACCCATAAAACACATATTAAATGACACCAACTTCATAAACATGACAGACTAAAGGCTGAGATTTTTTATAGTGGTTTGTAAGTTATAAAACATTACCACATTTATTTATTTCCTTCAGCTCCTGCCACTGTCTTCTGCTTCTCAGCTAACAAAATTCTCTTTTCCAAATGTTCAGGCCTTAGAGTCTTAGTTGACTGCTCTTGAACTCTCTTCCCCCCTCTCTCTCTAACACACACCTACACTTCCTTTCCAAGCCATCATCACATCAGGAAAGCCTAATAATAAAATAGAGACAAATTCAATCACTCTTTTACATCCCCATTGATCTATTGATCTGATTAGCTGTTATCTCTTGAGTTCCTACAAAAGTCTCCTAACTAGTGAATTTGCCTCTAATCATCTCCCCATTCTGATTCCCAACCCTACCACAACAGTCTCAATATAAATTAGATTCTGTCCGCCTACCCTAAAATGTGCTATGATTCCATGTCTCTCTCAGAAGAAAAAGTTCTTAACAACACCCTACAAGACACAACTACCCTGCCCCAAAACCTTATTCTCCTTATGTTTCTCTGTAGTTTTTTTTCCACAATATTTCCATCATCCATCACACTATTCAGTTTGATTATGCCACACAATAATCCCACCTAGCAGACCAGCAGTATTGACTGATAAGACATTAACACATCTCCCCTCAACTAATACATTTTGTACAAACAAATTTATTCACTGATACTGACCTTGGCTCAAATGGTCACATAGAACTCTTTTTGGGGGGTAAAGTCAACAATAACCTATAGATCAAGCCCAGTTAGGGAATGATCTTAGGGCCTCTTCTCTTCTGATACAGATTTCAAACTTCACCAAGTTTTCCACCCTATTCATGCAAGAGATATAGCTAATGTGCATATCAATACAACAGCAAGGGGGAGAAAGTTAGTTCACGAGGTGTATGCCCTCAAAGGATATAGGTATTAAGGCCTCATCCTCTTTCTGTCTTCAGTTTCCTGGCTGCTCTGAGATGAGTAGCTTCTTCTGCACAAGCTACCAGTATGATATGCTGCTTTGTCAGGGGCTCCAAAACAATAGGCCAATCAGCCATGGACTGAAAATGAATCTTTCCTCTTTTTAAGTTGATTATCTCAGGTATTTATTACAGTGATAGAAAGCTAACATGACAGGAATATCACATCAAATTTCATAAATATGAGTAATTACTTTCTCCTCAACCAAAGCGTCTCATGTCTATTGGAAGAAATAATCAAACAAAATGGGCTTTGTACAAAATCAGAAAGTTCCTAAGCAAGAACTTGAAAAATAAGGCCAATCAGAGTCCCCTGTGTCAATCATTTTTTTAAATGCCCTTGTAGGTATGATTTATGATTTTAATAATTCTGCAGTGAATGTAGAATAGTTGGCTTGCTTTTTTAGAAAAACAATAAACTGTTTCTAGTAAAACACTATTAAAAATACTCTTTATCATATGCCAACATTTTTCATTTTCGTTTTCTAAAGAGTGAGCAAATAGATACATCAGATAAGTAAGTTGTGGATTTCAATGAAAAAATTATTCACTCTGCATGAGTCAACAGTATTCCCAACAGAAACCTCTGCCAAGTAGTATCAATCTAAACATATTGCTCTATCAAGCCATGTGTCATCAAGGGAGAGAGTTGTTATAAAACATTTTTTGCTATTTTATTGGGTTGTGCCAAGCGATGTTTCCAGTGTGTAAGTCCTTCAGATCACAACGTCTCTAAAATGAACTAGTCCACGAAGATTTTGAATGGTGCTACAGAAAAACTACCTAGTTTTTCCAAATTTTGGTTATTTGTGAATTTTTTAAAAAATACACATTGGTTCTGGCCCAAAGTGGCACTTTAAAAAGTCATTCTTAGTGGAGCTATGACTTGGCTGGGCTGCAGAGGACTGCTGGCATTTGGCTCAGGAAAGAAACATTAGCCACTTCATATGAGAATCAACTACAATTTGTAACGGACCCTGAAAGTGCATTATCAGTGGTGAGTGAGTGAGGCTGAGGGTACAGACAAAGAATTAGGAAGGAGAGGGTTATCAATGAGGACACAGAAAAACTGTCTTCACTCATCAAAGGAAGAAGATCTAAGAAGCAAATAAACTACTTAATTAGGGCACACACACAAAAAAGCACAAGCCCCACAAAAGGAGAAATCTTAATCTTTGCTGAATTAATCTAGACTGCTGCAAATGAAAATTCTAGAAGCAGGGTTATTTTCATGTCAACGTAGGTGTAACGTTTATCTTTAATAAATGAGTAATGCTTCTATTATTTAATTATATGAGATGCAATGTAAGGAACTGGCTATACCTTGTCCTCAGATCCAGGGGCCACCAAAGGTCATACGTGGGCTCTAGGTGAGGCTCCAGATAAAAAAGTGGAAAAGGTAATAAGCAAAAATACACTAACATGGCAGAAGAAAGGAAGTGGTGCCTTACAGAGAGTAACCCAGCGGTGGTGTGCAAGGCAGAGGCAAGTTTGAGAATGACAGTGCTCCAGGTGTGAGGTGGTGGAGAGCTGCCAGGGAGCTGTAAGAAGTGTTTCGTTTATCATGATACAAAGGCAGTGTGGAAAACAACACAACCCACTTCTCATTCTATTTTTGTATGGCAAAGGTATCCTATTTATGAAAGTTAAGAATAGCTGTATCTGTCAGTAATATTGGCCAAATATTGCTCTCTTAATAGCCTCAAATATTATAAAACACACAAATCTACCTCTCCATTTGGTGAGAGGGAGACTGACAGTCAAATTAAATTACTGAAATCACTAATATCAATGTAACTTTTGACAGTTTTGAAATATCGTTCACGTATCGTATAACTGACTTGTTTATTTTTTGTTACCATTTCTTTTTTCCAGTTTTTTTTTTTCCTTTTGCGGGGAGGAACACAGTGTCTTCACTTTCTTGGTAGTGCTGTGTCCAGCAGGGAGTCTCTGACCCTCCGCCTCTCTCCGGGTCCTTGCCCTCACTCTAGTCAAGCTCCCTGTCTCAGAGCTCGTGCGGCTTTAGTGGGAACATCGAGATCCAAATCTTAACACCCCATTCTTATGTTTCTACTAGGCCTTGCCTAGCAATTCTCAGCCTACATCCCGGGCTTCCCGGGGCATTCTTTGAAACGTTAAGTGAAGGCCTCCAAGGCCCCACAGCTCATGCACGCTGCATCTTTGCAGAGTCAACAGAATGTGAACACCACCAAAGATCACCACTGGTGCAATAAAGGCCGACAAGAGCTGCACATGGCCTGATGGAGCTATAGCTGGGGCAGCCAAAGGGTGCTAAACCGGAGCCCGGAGCGGAGACTCACGCAGTTGTGAGCAGTGAGCACTTTCCGCCTTCAAGGCCCTACTATTATGAGCTTGGGATAGGAAGGACAGCCTCTGAAATGCCTTCAAGGTTATTCTCCCACTGTCTTGAAAAAGAGCACCCAGCTTCAATCAACCCATGCTAATCTTCTTATCAAAGGAGCAATCGGCCACATCCTTGGTATTCTCTCCTGTATTCACTTTTTTATTCTTTCCACAGCCAAGCTGGAGATGTTCTATTTTTTTTAACATTCTGCTTCTAAATTCTCATCTTGAATTATTTCTCTCTGATACTACGGTTAAAAGAAGCCATGCAGCTCTTTTAATATTTTGCTTAAAAATATTCTTCTTCCAGATAGCCTAAATTGTTCTGAAATATAACAAAGATGACCTTAACTTATGTTTCCAATAAGATATTGTTCATTTCCACCTGAGACCTCTTCAGAATGGTCTGTACTGTCCATATTTCTACCAGCACTCTGATTATAAGCACATAAATAATCTGTAAGAAGTCGCATACTTTCCCTACAGTTCTTTTTTTCTGACCTCTGACCAGAATATCCCTTAATGATCCACTCACAGCAACCCAGCCCTTTTTTAACCTATCCCTCCAAACTCTTGAAGGGATAGGCCTATTACCATGTGGGACAGCATAACTCTTTCCTGGTCTCTGGGCAGAAGGGATGGCCTCTACAACTGTAATCATTAGAATTAGAGCTAGAAAGTCTCAGGCAAATCAAGTGTGGTGAGGATCTCTAAGAGGGGTCTTGTAAAGTCATTGGATGGGTCCCTGACTGGTCAGAACTTGAATTCTTGAGTCCAGACTGTGGGTAGGTTGTATTGGAATTGATCACAGGACTCTTTCAAGGCTGCAGGACTATGGCATAAAAGGGTCCCTGCCTCTGGGTCCCTAGGTGGGAAGGATTGCTCTCATACCACAGTTGAGAGTAGATCCACAGTCAGACTGAGGTCTGCAGACCTCTTTCCATAGGCATGAGTAGCCACATCTCTTGGCAGGTCCTTGGGAAGGACTACTCCCAGGCTGAGGCTGGGAATGGATGGAGCTGGATTCCAGGTCTATTTAAGGTTACAGGCCCATTAATTCCAAGGCCAAAAGGCCTGTACCTGGGGAGCATGGATGGGCAATTCATCAATTTAAAGTATAAAACTGAATGATTTTCAGTGCATTTGCAGACAAGACATAAACAACAATCACCATGAACAAATTTAGAACATTTTCATAACCTCTAAAAGAAATCCCATGCCCTTCAGCTATCACCTCCTACATCCCTAGTCCATGCCTAGCTATAGAAAACCACTAATCAACTTTCTGTCTCTACAGATATATATCCCTGGCCTAGGTATTTCATAGGAATGGAGACATACTATGTGGTCTTTTATTTTTGCCTTTTTAACCTTGGCATCATACTTTCAATATTTATCCATCATATAGCATACATCAGTACTTTGTTCTTTTTATGGTTTAATAATATTTTCATTGTATGAACACCACACATTTTCTTCATCCATCAGTTCATGAACCGATGAGTTACTTCTAACTTCTGGCTCCTTTTAGTTCCTTCAGGATGCTAAAATGAAACACTATAATCTGTGTAGCTTATAAACAACAAACACTTTTTTATATCTGGAGTCTGGAAAGACCAAGATGAAGGCATCAGTAGATTCATTGTCCAAAGAAGGTGCTTATCGTACTTAATACGTGGAAATTTCTTAATGTGTTCTCACACAGTAAAAAGGATGAATAAGCTCTCTTGGGCCTCTGTAATAAGGGCTCTAATTTCACTCATGGGAGCTCTATCCTTGTGACCTAATAAATCCTCTATAAGCCCCACCTCTTACATTATTTTGTAGGTTAGCATTTCAGTGTATGTTTTAGAAGGACACAAACATATAAACAAGAGAAGCTATTAGGAATCATGCTTCAGGAAATATGTGATGCTATAGACTTTAATACTGTAAATAGAAAAAGGAGGAGCTAGAGCTGGAGCTGGATCTCAGTAGAGCTTGGGCTTAGCATGCACAAGGCCCTAGGTTCTGTATCAAGCACAGAAGGGGGAGGAGGAGGAAGAGACAGTTGGGAAGGAGGAGGAGAGGATGAAGAGGAAGAGAAGGAGGAATGCTTCAGTAAAATCTAAGCGTGAGTGTTTCTACAGACATGTTTTCATCTCTCTTGGGCGTATGTGTAGGGATGGAATTCTTGGGTCATATAGTAACTCTGAGTTTCATTATTTGAGGAACTGCCAGACTACTGCTCAAAGTGACCCCAGCATTACACATGCCAAAAGAAGTGTGTGAGAGTTCTGGTATCTCCACATCCTTGCAGATCATAATTATTATCTGGCTTTTTTATACCAGTCTTTCTAGTTGGAGTGACATGCTTTCGCATTGTGGTTTTGAGTTGCATTTATGTATTAACTAATGATGTCAAGAATCTTTACATGTGCTTATTGACCATTAGTATATCTTCCTTGAATATGCTTTTCTTCAGACCCTTTGCCCAATTTTCAATTGGATTACTTGTTTTTTTATTATTATTGAATTTTAAGAGTTCGTATATGTGTTTTTCATTTTGGATGCTAGACCCGAATCAGACATAGGATATGCAAGTACTCTCATTCTGTGGGTTAACTTTTTATTTTCTTCATCTTGTCCTTTCAAGCACAAAACTTTTTAATTTTACTAAAGTCCTATTTCCCTTGATTTTTTTGTGGTTTTGGTGTCCTATTTAAGAACTGTTTGCCAAATCCAAGGTCATAAGGTCTACCACTGCTCTTCTAAGAGTTGTATAATTTTAACTCTCATACTTAGGAATTAATCATTGAGAGAGTGAGAGGAGAGTTCAGCTTCATTATTTTGCATGTAGCTCACTGGTTGCCCCAGAACAGGTTTTTGGAAAGATCTCCCCAACCCTGCTGCCATTTTACAGTCTTGTCCTCTTCCTCAAAAATCAATTGACCGTAGATGAATAGCTTTATTTCTGGACCCTCAGTTCTGTTGCAGTGATCGACATATCCATCTCTATAACAGTACCACATTGTCTTGATTGCCATTGTTTTGTAGTAAATTTGAAATTAGGAAATGTGAACCTTCTAACTTTGTCTTTTTTTCACGATTGTTTTGGCTACTCTGAGTTTTTAAAATTTCGTGAGTTTTTTAATTAATTGTATTGGTACATTTAATGTATATAGTATAATGACAATCACTATTGGAAATTTGTACCTTCACATAATCGATCTTGTTTCTTATTTTTCACCATCCCCCTGCCCTCCCTTAAACCCCTCCCTCCCTCCCTATCTACAAAGACTTTGTTTCCATTATTTTTCATTTTCTCATATGATTCCATTCCCTTCTTTCCTTTCCCCTACCCCTCCCTTTTCCCTTCCCCTTTGCCCCTTTTCTTCCTATTTCACATGATCTATGATACCTTTTAGTCCTTACTTACACTTTCAGTCTCTCACACTAGAGAAATTATTCAGTATTTACACATGAGTGTCCTATAAAGAACTCCATTACTCACTTAAAAAATAAAAGTAGCTAATAAAATGCATTCCACTTTAACACATGAGAGCTTTTAGTCAGGCAAGCCAGCGGGACAAAGCACAGTTTTCAGGAAGGCCATAGAAAATAGAATTCTTTTATCCAGATATGTTTTGTACTATCAAAAAATTTAATTTTTGTCTGCCTAGAGAGGGAAATAACTCTTAAACAATCAAAGAAACATGTCCAGGGCTGGGGATTTAACTCAGTGGTGCTGCCACCTGCCTCACAATCATACGGTCCTGACTTTGATTCCTGGTACAGAAAGAAAGTGGGGGGGGGGAAGAAAGAAAGATCTGCAGATCCTTGGGTTAAAGGTCAATAGGAATCACTTACACTCGTCACCTTCTCTGGGTCCTAAATCCAGTCTTCTCATATAGGCCAAATGCAGATAGAGCAAGTGCATCACTTAGAAATGTTCATTCCATGCTGGTGGGTGAGGAGCGTCTTAGAGAAATAGTTAAACTTATTGGGTTTGTTTGTATTTTTAAATTGGAGTAAGTCTGCATTCCAAGGAAAGAACACTGACTCCCCCGCTCTTTGGTTTCTTGAGACAGGGTCTTACTATGTAGTTGAGACTGACCTGGAACTCACTGGGTAGCCCAGACTGGTCTCGAACTCACAGTG
The DNA here is from genome assembly GCF_012274545.1 of Fukomys damarensis. Taxonomy (NCBI): domain Eukaryota; kingdom Metazoa; phylum Chordata; class Mammalia; order Rodentia; family Bathyergidae; genus Fukomys; species Fukomys damarensis. The sequence goes on along the minus strand of NW_022900949.1, from coordinate 63,630,451 downwards.
ATCCTCCTGCCTCAGCCTCCCGAGTGCTGGGATTACAGGAGTGGGCCACCACGCCCAGCTTAGAACACTGACTTTTGAAGAGGCTGATAATTTTAGAAAATTACTGTTCTCTTGCCTTCTGACAGAGCAGATCTATATCAATTTTATGTAAATATGTATTATAATTGGGTAAAATATTAACTTGTTCACAAAGGAAGAATTCTAAATACTAAAGAAGTTTTTCTTTATTTTTCCTGGAAATTTCTACAAATACGAAATTCCAAAATACTTCCATCATACACCTTATATTTCCAAATTAATGAACGCATTCAAACTTAGTGGCCCCACCTCTTCCCACAAGGTGTATCCAAAAGATTATTCTTCAAAGGATGTGCCTGATTGATGCACGTGCAAACCAATGAGAAAAGAGGAGGTATGGCGTCTACTCGAAATCATATATGTAAATAGCCTTTTTCATTGTTTCTGTTCTTTTCTTCTAAGTAATTATTCTAAGAATTTATTCACTTCAATATAGGAAAGGGGCAGGACCGACGTTATTGGTGCCTTAGAATCAATTTTTTCCATGAAAATATAACTGCAAATGATCTTTGTTTCTCACAAGAGTAGTTTTCTGACAATAAGTGTGAAACACATTTGATTTTTTCTCAGTCAGTGGTGTTTTAGGGGAGATTTTTGCCGCTCACCAGGGACTGGACATTTATGAGCGGGGCTTTGCAGCTATTTAAAGTAACACCATCCTGTGCCAAGGCCAAGAGGCAGCAGCTCAGGGGCCAAGATAAGTTGGGTGGTATTAACTGTAGTTTTCATAATGTTCCTTAGCTACAAGACCTGGGGCAAGTTAGTGAAACTCAGTTTCTTCATCTTTACAAGAACATATCCATCTTATATATTACTCAGATGAAAGCAACAGACACTGTGGAGTCTCTAACATGCAAGAAAACTAAAATATTCTTGTCAACAGGATCATGTGTTTTTTATTGAGTTTATTGGTACATTCTAGGTATACAGTACAGTCACATTCATTATTGGGATCTTGTACCTTTACATGACAGGTCTTGGTTCTCATTTTTTGTTGTCCCTTGTCCCTGCCCTCCCTTCACCCCCTCCTCCCCTCCCCTTTTACAAACACTTTATTTCCATTTTTTCATTTTCTCATATTTTTCTTTTCCCTTATTACCTTTCCCCTACTCTTCCCACTTTTCCTGAACCTTTAGCCCTTTTCTTCCTATTTCACATTGTCAATTATCTCATAGGGAAATGGATACATATTGAGGATATACTCCTAAGTGAAATAAATAAGTCACACATCTGTAAATACTGAATATTTTCTCTGGTGTGAAAAACTATAATAGTACATAAGATCCTAATGAGATCATGTGTTTTTTTTCAGCTTTAATTGAGTTTATTGGTACATTTTAGGGGTACAGTACAGTTACATTCATTGTTGGGATCTTGTACCTCTACATGACAGGTCTTGGTTCTCATTTTTTCCCCTTACCCCTGCCCTCCCTTCACCCCCTCCTCCCCTCCCCATCTACAAACACTTTATTTTCATCTTTTCATTCTCTCACATTTTTTTCTTTTCCCTTTTTGTTCTTCCCCTACGTATCACACCTTCCCTATAGGAGCTAAAGGAGATCATGTGTTTTTAAAGCAACCCCCTCTCACATTCTTAAATGTTTATGTAATGCATAAAAAAACTCCATTCCGCTTTAGTATGGCTTAAAATGAATGTTTAAATTTTACCCTTTTTTGTCATGACCGTTATCATTTTTAATTTTTAAGACAGGGTTCTCCTTGTCTTGACAGACAGGCTGGCCTTGAACTCAGTGCTCCCACCTCAACCTCCCCATGCCTCTATTTCAAATGTGGACCATCACTCTCAGCCTGTTTTTTAAGCTTAGATGCAATTTTGAAACAATATTTGAATTACCTTCTATCACTAGTACAAATATTTAGAGAAGCTTCTGTTGTAGGCTTTTCTGTCCGATATTCTTCAAACAGCAAGTGGAGACAATTCAAAGCATACATTTAGAAAAATAACTTGCATTTCTCACCTTTAGCCACTAGATGACACCACCCACACCTAAAAAAACCAAATAATGTTCATCATGGAGGAAATAAATCAGGGATTTTTAACAGTTCTTGACAAATCTAACACATGCATCCATGATACCGGACATGACAAAAGATGAAGGGTACCTAGAAATTAGTGTCTTCTTAACCACAATGCCAGGAAACAGTTTGGGAAATTATCATTTTGCCCATGGTATAGTGTCTTTGATTTCTAGTGATATAATCCACAAACTAAGTGGCTTAATTAAAACAATAAAATTTTATTGGCCACAGCTCTGGAGCCCAGAAGTCTGAAGCCCCGTCAGTGGGTTGTTTTCCTTTTGAGAAACATGTCCAATGCCCTTGATGGGTTTAGAACGCATTATGCTAAAATGTAACACCTTGGCATTTGAGGAAAAGAGCAGAGGCAGGAAGCACAAACCAAGAACTACAAAGGTTAAAATAAAAGCAAAGACTTTTATTCAAGTAAAGATCTGCAAACTGCATCTGCAAATTGGAAACACAGGCTCTACTGGACTGAAACAGTGTTCAGCCAAAGGTTTTATCACACCTAGCAACTGGAAACTGACACAAAACAGAGAGACACATCAGCTTTCTGTTACTACATAACAAATAATAATAAGCAACTTGCAAAGAGGAGAGGATTACTGGGCTCACAGCATTGGAGGCTTCAACTTCTGGGTGGTGGACCTATTTTGGGGTCTGTGGAGGGACATCATGGTGGGAGCAGGTTGCAGAGAAAAAGTGCTCTCCTTGAGGGTGGAAAATGAGAAAAAGAAAGCAGAAGGGACTGGGGTCCCACTATCCCCGCTGAGGGCATCCTCCAGTGACCTAAGATGGCCCACCAAGCCCCAGTTCTTAAAGATTCCACCACTTCCTTGTAGTACCACCCTGAGGATTAAACCTTTAACAATGGGCCTTTAGAAGACACTCAGAATTCAAACTACAGCAAGTGGTCATAAATTTTGAAATGTCCAGGTCAAGAGACAGAAACTCTGCTATTTCTCAATTCAAGGTATTTTTAGATTCTGGGAAATTGTTCCTTGAAGCAAATTCAGTTTCTAGCATAATGTCTGAATGGCCGTTTACCCTTGTCAGTAAAATCTCTGAGACTCAGAAAGGATTTTTGCTGTCTTTTTGCCTGTTGTGCAGCCTTTCTGACTTTGTTATCTGAAAGTTTCTCTCATCTTCCTCTTGCCACTCCTGAAGCAGGTCGTAAGACCTTCATTCGAGAGGTACCTTCCTTTGACCCAGAAGAAAGGAAAATACTTAATCCTGGAGACACCAGAGCACAGAAGCCAAACAAATAGATCTTGCTCTTCCCTGCCCCCAGTTAATTATCATTATATAATACTTTTATCCAATCACCTCTCTAAAACTACACATTTACTCATCCATCAAGCATACACAGGTTTTAACTATCTACTTGAATCTTCACTTTTGAAGTCCCCCTTCACAAAACTTACATCAAATGAATTTGCCTGTTTTTCTCTTGTTAACCTGTCATTTGTTAGAAATGTGTGAGGAAGCTTTAACTTCTCTCTTTTGGTTCTGAAGTTTTGATAATTTTAGTCTACTAAATGAACTACACAAAGCACAAAATTAATTTTTAAAAAAACAACTTTATTACCTTACATAAACACAGAAACCATACACCAAGTGTGAGAGTTAAAAAGGGCCAAGACCTTGAGCCTTATAGAGAGATAAGGGAAGGTATGGGGGCTTGGGCTACCGGAGAAAGGGCAGGTGACTGCTGTGGGAGGTCGGAGAGGGCCGGCACAATGAGTAAGAGATGCCTGTGAGGCAGATGAGGTCTCCCTGGGAACAGCTACCTGCGGACACCTCTGTCTGGGTCAGATACTAATGTCTTCTTCCTGTGAAGTGATCTGTCCTAGGCAAAAGGAAAGCCTCTGCCTTCATCCACTGTTTACTAATATAGATTAATTCTTTTTCTACAAAAGGACAGCCTTCCAGAGTCACTCCTGTATCTGCAAAGGGCTGGAGTTTGAATAAACAACATGAAATATACAATAGAAATATATTTGGGGTAGAATATCTTTATCCTCCTCAACTGCCTCTACCAGGGCCCCAGGAATGTGTGAGGAAAGGAAATCTGTTTTTCCCTACCCCTCTTTCCTAATGGCTAGTGACTGCCAACAATTCTTGGCATTCTTTGGCTTATAGATGCATCCTGCCACTCTGACTCAACAATCACGTGACGTTCTCTGTGTAAGTCTGTCTTCACATGACCTTCCCAGGATACCAGACAGTTCATTTGGGGTCTTACCTAATCCATTGTAACTTCATCTTTGCTATGTCTGAAATAACCAGGTTTCCAAATAAGATCACTTTCTGAAGTGATAGGTAGACATGGATTTGGGAGAACATTATTTAGCTTAGTACTCACAGCAACATTCAGGCTTGGTTTGATAGGTTTGGAACAGAGCTCTACCAGTGCTTAAGAGTTGCAGACAAATTATGTAAATTGACTAAACACTGTTTTCACCTTGTAAGGAAAAACACAGAAGAAGAAAAAGAACAGTGTCTGCCTCATAGAATTCTAAGGGATAAATGAGGTAACACATGCAAGGTACTTAGTGTCTAATACATTATAAGTGTTCAATAAATTCTATTATTACTGTGGTTATTGCAAATTAGAAATGGAGGTAGGGGCGAAACTCAATGGTAGAATTCAGGCATAACATGCAGGATAGCCTGGGTTCTATGTCTAGTGCATGTACACACACACACACACACACACACACACACACACACACACACACACACACACACACACACACACACACACACACACACACACACACACACACACACACACACACCAGGCCTCCTATCTATGTTCCAAACCAGAGCCTGAAATAAGGGGCCTGATTTCACATCAAGGCCTGTAATAGAGGGTAAAATGCACCTCCTAGAAGGCAAAGTCTTCTATTTCTGTACCTTTCCCCTCCAGGAAAGGGCCCCAGAGTCTCTGTGTCTTCAACTTTTCATCACATTTCTTGATTTTACTGGAGCTACTTTCCCAAAAGGATTTGTAATGTCTTTGGGTTGACTTTCCAATTCCACAGGTTCTAAGTATACCACGGAAACATCTGTGCCCAGAAGAGCTGAGGAATCAGTGGTGTTTTAGTTGGTGGGCAATGGGGCAAGGACACGATGCAGCTGCTGGTCCAGGCTGAAGCAGAACTAACACTGAGCCTCCCCTGAGTGCACAGAAGGCAAGGACTAGGCTGGAGCTTGGGCAACAATAATAGAGGTTTGACAAAGCCATCCCACTTGTGGGCTGAAATGAAAAATGGATCTGGAACTGGTGGATAAGAGCTGTTTTCAGGAAGATGAGACCAAGACAGTAACGAGGGGCAAACTTTCAGGATTCTAGAAAGCCAACCAGTTGAAACAGTATGGTTTTCAGACAGAGAGTAACACTAAAGAAACAATGAGCCCCCAAGTTCGGGGAAACAGACTCTGACAGCCCCTACCCAAAATCCTCAGAGCGCCTCGATTTCTATATTCCAAAAGCAATCACATGGCCCCGCCAAAGACCTGCTCTGGCTTCTTCATCCCCTTTGTCCAAGAAGGTTCCCACCGTGCTCCAGGGACTCAACAGTGACAAGCCAGGGGTCATCTGGAAGCCCTCCCTCATCCTTGTGGCTTTTGTGCTACAAGTTCAAGAACTCCAGGGACCCTGGGATCTGTGCTCTGCCTCTGCATCCTTCCCGTCACCTGCAGAATAGTCTCAGGCACAGAACACACAGCTTCCATGGACTGAGCCTTGAGTCCCTTCCAATATAACCTTGCTCTTTCATGGGCTCCTTACACCCCTCTGTATTCAGAGCATGACTGAAAAGATAAATCCACCACACCCCCTGCTTCTACAGCAAGATGCCCAGGGCAGGCGGCTGGGAGAGGAAACAGAGGCCGCAAAGGAAACACTGTGTGAAGAAGGGATAGGTAAGACCTAAAGTTAATGCATGGATAGGGCCTGCTGCAAACGCTTAAAAGGCAAATTCTAGAGGGGATTACAAGTATCAGAAAGGTTTAGCGTTGAAATCTACAAAGCCGGTGTGGATATTAATTGTGGTCTTGTTATGAATGGACTGCATCTTCCCAATATTCATAGGCTGAAGCTTTGACCCCTTTAATCCCCAATGTAATAATATGTAGAGATAGTGTCTTTAGGGAGATGATTAAGGATAAATATGGTACTCAAGGGACTGGTCTCAAATCTGGTAAGATTTGTGTTTTTGAGAGGAGGAAGAACCAACCTCCCTCCCAGGGCAAGACCATGTGAGGACAAGAAGCAAGACAAGTATCACAAAGAGATGTCTATGTTATAATAAGAAGACATATTTATTTGTTTTTGTCCATAGTTCCTATCACAAAGCTTCCAAAATTCTTAGAATTCCCTGAGTCAGGTGCTAGGGGTATAGCTCGTTGGTAGGGGATTTGCCTAGAATTTCCTTCTTTATTAGTTTGAGAGAAGAAAATTTTGGTATTCATAATAAGTCATTTCCAAACACACCTGAAGTGACCATTGGAGGATAGGGTTTGGTTGCCAAGGGAAACAGTCATGTGATTAGAGAGGGGCTAGAGATGGAGTTGGTCGCCAGTGACTAATGATTTAAGCAACCACGCCTATGAAGGAAAACTTCCATGAAACCCTAAATATTGGGATTTGAAGAGCTGCTCTTGAAAAGTGAATACATTCATGTGCAGGAAATGTGGCATGCTCAACTCCACAGGGAAAAAACTCCTGTACCCATTCACCAGGCTATTCATCTCTATACTTTGTAATAACCTTAATAATAAATGGTGAACTTACTTAATTGTTTTCTTGAGTTCTGTAAGATGTTCTAGCTAATTGTAGAACTCAAGGATGGACAGAAGTGTGTGTGACCTGGCAACCCACCCCTGATAATTGGCACCTAAACTGAAGGACCAGGTTGCAGGACACCTCCCTTTAAGCTTTGGGGTCTATGCTAATTCCCAGTAGTTAGTATCAGATTTCAGTTAAGTTGTAGGATACCCAGCTAGCCTGGAAATTTCTTGGTGTGAAAAACAACTTACATATTTAGTGTCAGACATATTATATGTGTACAAAAACAGTTTCTTCCCTTTAGCATGCTTTTGAAATTTAATTCTATTTACTTGCAATTTAATTGAGTAAATTGTAGAATACCCAGTTGAACTGAGGGATTGTTTGTATGGAAAACAAACACATTTAGTGTCAGACCATTATATATACAGAAAAACATTTGGGGTTTTTTTAAATAGCTATCTGCAAGACAAGAGAACCCTCTCCAGAAATCACATTTTCTGGCACCTTGGTTTAGGGACCAGAATTGTGAGGAAATGGATATATGTGGTCTAAGCCATACAGTCTCCGGTATTACAGCAGCCCAAGAATACCAATACACGTTTGTTTTGAAGAACCATCCTCTGGCCTCTGTGGTGGGCAGTAAGCACTCTTATCTTCCTGTAGGAGATGCATGGTACAATGGTTGCAGAACACACACACACACACACACACACACACACACACACACACCGGATAAGAGAGTGAATCTACGAGGCAGTCTTGACATTAAGCAAACAGACTGAGGGAAAGGATCCTGAGACTATGGTGTTATGAACCATCAGTAGACCAGTAGATCAGTAGGGATCCACCAAGCAAGCTGCTAAAGCAGTAATATGCCATTTGAAACTCAGAAGCATTCCATGGTCACACTCTCCCTAAAAGTTTGACTTCTTGTGTCTAGGATATTAATTACTCTTCACCAGCTCACCACCTGAGCTGTTCTTGGAGGTTTGACCGCCATAAACTCAAGGCTTCTTGAATGCACCGAGGCTTCACTTTGGGGATAAGGAAAGTTAAGGGTACAGGGAAACCTCTAAATCTTGAGCATGTCTGATGTATGAATAAACCATTTTCATCTTTTCTTTTTATAACAAATTCTTTACAACAAATTTTTTACAACAAATTCTTTTTAACAAAAGAATTGTTATATTGATTGGAATTGTTATATTGATTATATCAATTGTTATATTGATTACACTCCACGAATACTCAGAAAAATAATTTTCTCCAGTTGTGGAGAAAATGAGTATTTTACCCCCATAACTCCAAACATGTATCTATATATCTGTTGAAAGTTAATGAAGACTGTCTTGCTCCATTCAGACTGTTGTAACACAGTATCACAAAATAGCTGGCTTATAGCAGAACAGAACAAGAGAAGTTTATTTTCCACAGCTTGGGGGACTGGAAGGTCCAAGACCAAGAAGCCAGCAGGTTCAAGGTCTGGTGTGAGTCCAGTCCTCAGAGCCAGCACTTCCTTGCTGCATGCTCACATGGAAGAAGGGTGACTGCTCCCTCAGCCTCTTCTATAAGGGCGGTACCCCACATGGGTGAGACCTGCCCTGACAAACTGATGACCTTCCAAAGGCCCCACCTGCTCATGCCATCACCTTGGGAAGGCTTCTAAGCATGTGAGCTTGAAACATATGCACCAGAGGAGGTTATAAACCTTCATTCAATTTCAAATCAGATATCAGTACATTTGTGAAAACTATTTTGTCATTAAATGTACAAGTTAGTGTCTGCTACAAGTTCTCCAATCATGCACACAAGTAAAATGACTCTACAGTAAAACTCCATAACTATAGAAGAAAAGAAACACTTTCCCCTCTGCCTGTGGGTACAAAGAATGCTTCACTTTTTGACAAGACTAAAAGCAATTATACTTTCTCTTGAAATCTACTGAGATCCATCACTCAACAATCCTGCCTTGTGGTGTATATGTCTTAGTTCCTTTTATCACTTTTTTCACTGCTGAGACAAAATATTCAACACCCAAAGTTAAAGGAGCAAAGGTTTATTTAGCTCACAGTTTGTAGTGGTTTTGGTTCATAGTTGGTGGCTCCAAGGCAGGGTGGCACTGCAGAGAGGCATCAAAAATCAGTCAGGCGGAAGGCAGCACATGACAAAGAACAAGCAGCAAACTTCTTTCTGCCCCTTAAATCCAAGCTACCTGTCCTGAGGTTGAGGCACCCTTAATCCTACCCAGAATCCTGCCAAACAAATCGGTGGATTAATTTAGTAATCATATACTCATAATCCCAGTATCACACCCTCTAGATCCAGCCACCTCTGAAAAAGCCCTACCTGTGACCGCATGAGGTTTTGGCTGTGATATCTAGACACAAACCATAACAATGTATTAGCCAGATTTTCTGTTATTATAGCAAAATATCTGAGGCAATTCACTCATGCAAAAAAAAAACTTGGCTGATGGTTCTAGAATTTCCATTCTGAGACTGGGTGGTCCCATCATTGTGGGCCCATGCCAGGACACCACATTAGGGCTGAGGCACAGGGTAGAGCAAACTGCCTACATTCTGAGCTTACAAACAGAAAATGAGCAGAAAAGTGGGTGCCTTTCAAGGACATGTCCATGTGACCTAAGGAGCTCCACCTCCTAAAAGTTCTACTGCCTCCCAATTCCTGTACTCTGAGAAAGAAGCCTTTAAGATATATGGTCATTGGAGGACACTACTGTGTTGTTACTCTTCTCTAATTGCTGACACAAAAATACCTGACGACAAAAGTTAAAGGGGGAAAGGTTTATTTGTCTTTGAGTTCATAGAAGTTTTGGTCCATAATCAGCTGTCTCCAAGGCAGGGTGGTTTGGCAGAAAGGACTTCTAGAACAGAAAGAGTTCATGGCAGCCAGAAGGCAGGAAAACCAACAAGAGAACTTGACAGTCTTTCTGCCTTTATCTTACTTGAAATTTTGAGGCTACAAAGGGCGGAGAGTCCTGCTTCTTGTGATGCCCTCAGGCCATCTTTTCTATTCTCCCAGTTCCTTCTTAGCAATCAAGATCTCCTCTGTTCTATCTTTACAAGCAGCAAATTTCCTGGAGCTTCCTTTCTGACAAGACTCAAAACATTTTAAATCATTCTGCTGAGGTTTTTGCTCCAGATTCCCAACAAAAAACCTGACTACAGTAGCCATGCCACCATTTCAACATTAGACTGCCTTAAAATTTCTTTTGCCAGATTAATTATTCCGTCTACCACCCTTAATCTCAGTCACAGGAACGGGCTCTGGATAGGAGCAAAATACATACAAACTTTCTGTCAAGGCATTGTCCAGCAGCCAATGTAGTCCTTCTTCCCAGCAGACCACTCCTGAGCCTGGTCTTTACTGTCTTTCTGGTCTTCTGAGCTCTGACCAGAATATCCCATAAGGTACAGCCTAAGGCATTCCAGGTCTACTTCAGCTCGCATATCTGAGCCTTTCCTAATTCTTTACCGTCCCACAAGCCATCCCCAAAGGCTCTCGAGCATCATGGGTAGGTAATGTCACAACAACCCTACTTCTCTGGTACCAAATTCTGTGTTAGTTACTTTTCTCCCCAACACCTAAAGTTAAAGGGGGAAAGATTTATTTGGCTTACAGTTCGTAGAGTTTTCAGTCCATAATCAACTGGCTTCAAGGCAGGGTGGCACAGTAGACAGGCCTCCAGCGAAGAAACAGTTAATGGCAGCCATAAGGTAGCAAAAGCAACAAGAGAACTTAGCACAAAGGCCATCTGCTCCTTTTATATTACTCAGACTACTTAGGCAGTAGCACTCGTGCCCTTAATCCTAGTGCCCTAGGGCCTAGGATGAATCAATCACACACTCTAGATTCAGCCACCCCTGAAAAGCATGAACCTTTGGGGGACATCTTAACACAAGCCACAGCACTACCACAAGCATTTGAGGAGTTTTGCATCATTACAGAAGGGTTATTTTGGTGACTGGCTTTTATGTCTCAGATAGACCCTTGCACAAAAATGATCACCCTGTGGATCAATAAACTTTAAAGGATGGTACTTGGAACCTTGTGCCCAGTGTGGAGGTGTGTTACTCTCAAACACAGTTTGGAGTATATTCCCCATACAGTTAAACCCCTAAATTCAAGAGCTGAGGATTGGGATGATTTGTGCTTTAGGACATAGAATCGGGGATCTGTGACTCTTGGAATCTGAACTTCACCTAGCCTTTGACTAACCCTGCTGTGTGTTACTGGAAAAGTCTAAGTTTTCCTAGATGCAGAGATTTTTAAAGTTAGTTAAAATCATCAAACTAATGTTGAGTCTCTACTTTACTATTTATAGCAAACCAGTTAAAATTGTGCTGAAATCATGAAAATCTTATTTTCTGGAAATTTTTATCAGTATTTAAAAATAGAAAAGCACCTAGTAAAGAAAATTTAGCTGTTTGTGCAATAATGAAAAGTTTAGGGGAAAATATGGGTATTTTTGCTTATTAGACCTAAAGTGGATATGCCCCTGAAGTGGGTTGCTAACACTCAGTGGGGTTATGGACTGCATACTCACTTTGAACCACTAGAGGTCATTATTTGAACACTTTGGCATGCACCAAACTGGTTCTGACATAGATTATGAGGGGTTTTTGTGGTGGTGGTGGTGGTGTCCAAGAATTGGAGCAAAGCCCAAAAAGTAGGACAAAGGCATTAAGGAGCTTTACTTAGAAAGTGAACATCTGACTGGCACTGATAACGGAGCCTTTCTGACTTCCAACCAGCTGCATGGATGGAGTCTGTCATTCCAGGGAATACAGTACCCACACACACAAATCAACAGTTTATAGTACTGGTAAAACAAACCTTCACTAAACAAGCAAACTTGGACCTTTTTGATGAAAGCATTTCGTTAATATAATTCAGCTGTGTGGATAAAAGATACGTGCAAATTCTAGGCTACAGAGGAAGTCACCGTGGGTATGGAGAAAAAGTATGAAAATGCCAACATTTAATGGGTGGGCTAGGCAAGACATGGTCTCCAGCAGCCTCTTTATCTGTCAAATGAGGAACTTCTTTTAGGTGGCCTCCAGGGTCTCTTGAAGTTCTCTGATTTTACAACCTATATCTATACCTTCACAAAGGCATAATCTATACTTCTCACATCCTTTTAAAAAGCATACAAAACTATCCTACATGGAAACTCTCAACTTTTGGAGCAAGGCAAAGTATACTACTATGCAGTAGCATTTCCATCGTCTGAACAGGAAGCTGACCCTGTTGCCCTAGACAGATGGTGCCCTCTCATCTCCCACCTTCATCTTGCCAATGGCCCGCACCCTAGTTATTGTTTCCCAGACTGATAGTTGGAGCTCCAGGAAAAAATGTCAGTAATTTAACAATGCTGTACAGCTAAAGAACTTGAATGACAAACTAGGGATTGTCCTGAGGGCCTGTCCACCGCTGACCCTTAGTTGGGTTCACTTACAAGTGCCACACATTTGTGATGATACTGTCTCCTTAAACCACGCCTTCTACAGTCTCGTCAGCAGCTAAGAGAAGGAATATGGCCATCTCTGTGAGCACAGCACCTTCCTGGCTGTCCTGTTTGTGGTTTGTCCCCCAGAGGTTCCGTTCCGATTGCCCTATGCTTTCCTCCCATCCTTCCTGCACTCCCCCCAGCTCCTCCAGAATTTTTGGTAATAATATTTTATACAGAAGTTTACAGATGACATACTGCTACGCCTATAACCACGTTACCTCAATCCCACCATCACTGGCTCTTGCAGTTACAGACAACTTTGTTAAGTTCATTTTACAAATAAGAATAATGAAAAAAGTTATGCTTTCTTACTGTTTAGTTTATATATAGATGCTCCCAATGAGTCACATGCCCTAGTAGGCGGGGCCTTTTGAAGGATAATTTTATTACGTTGGCAGTATAGTTGACTTGCTTTTAGAAGGTGGGTTCTGACAGGAATGGGCAGCTCACCGTGGGTGTGACCTGCAAGGGGGGTATCAGTCCTTCCCCGCTTCTCCCTTGATTATATCTGCTTCCTGTCTGCTGTGCCTTGAGCATCTCTTCTCCACCATGCCTCTCTGCCATGTTATTTCTTATTTGGAGAAAGCTAACCTTAGATTGAAACATCAGCCAAAATAACCCACCCCCCTCATTTAAGTTGTGAATGTTGGGTATTCGCACCAGCAACAAGGAAAGTAACTAAGACAAATTTTTGTACCAAGGGTAAGGTCATCCCTGTGACTATTTCACCATGCGGTTGACGCCATTGGAACTAGTGAACTGGTTTGTCACAGAGGTTTGAAAATGCCAGCTGGAGATGCACCCCTATAATTCTGTAGGCTGAGCTTGCTGAGAAACTCTGGTTGGAGTTCAGAAGACCAGAATGCTTGTAAAAATGCAGAAAAATACAGGCAGACAGGAAAGATCAAGCTCAGGACACATCCGTTGGGAACAAGGACTTCATTGGCAGTTGGACTTCCGATCATGTGTGTACGACTTTAACATAAAAATTGGTCACATTTTGTTCATATCCTGACATTTTGCAAGAGACTGAGGTTAAGGACAATGGATTGATTAACCTAGGTAGTCTAGAGTTGGACCTGTGGTATGGATAATATTGGGGGCTTTTAGTCAGGATTACACTGAAAATTAGAAGTAAAAGCCCATTTTTAAATTTTTCAGTTTTACCAGAAAGAACATATACACAAAGATGGAGAAGAGAAGAGCTTGGTTGTTGAAAAGATGAACGTTAAAAAGAAGCAAAGCACTTTGGATCAGGACAATAGGAAAAATGCCTTGGGGGACTGTGAGCAAACAACAAGGTATAACCTTTTCCAGGAGCAAAACTGAAAAAGTGAAAGACTTTGCTTTGGAAGAGCACCCCAGGGTTCCATGCTTCAGGAAGGAACTGGCCTAGGGAATTTGTTCCCTGGGGTTTGGCTCATAGCATTGAGCCATCCAGGCACTAGGAGAACTTTTCATCCTTGGTGCAAAGGAACCTGGCTACTGTCAGAGCTGGCAGCAGAACCTGGCATCAGTGGGGTACTGATGTTGCAGGCCTAAAGAGTACAAGAGTTGTAGGGTCAGGGAGGCTGCCACCCAGACTTCAGAAGAAGGCCTGCGAGGCCAGGCAGTGCGCCTTTGAGAGGGAACTGTGTGAAAGTGTGGGAGCAAATGTGAAAGTGCAGCGGAGACAACAGAAAGTTGGAGACGACAGGAGGGTGGAACGTAAGGGGGAAGCCATCAAGAGCAAAACCAGCCCCAAAGAGAAATCCCGAGAACTGCAACCACCAGCAACGCTGTTGGGGAGGGGCTCCCTAAGCCCTCTGAAGTTCACAGCGTGCCACAGCTTGCCCTGGATGCTAGACTTGACCCTGCAGAATTTAATGTTAGTCCTTCTGGATTTCTGTCTTGCTTTGGGCCCACTGGTTTCTATCCCCCTTTTCTCCATTTGAGAATGGGGATATACACCTGCTGCCACTGCACTGTTATAAGAAATAATACTGGAGACCAGGTATGAATATTATATCTCCCAACCTATTAACTGTATGATACACTAAGTTCTTGTTCTGTAGAATTTGAAGAATGAGTCCTAGGAACAACAGAGGCTCAGAGTAGCAAGGTAGTTATTGGTAGGAAAGTTCCTGAGGAGGAAGAGGGGTCCTGAGTGGGGAGACCAGGGACCTGACTTCACAGAAAAGTTTTACAGGGCAGAACCCGTGAAGGCACCATGTGGGCCACCGCCATGATCATCCAATAAGCTTGCGAAGTCTATTCACTTAGGTAACAGTGGTCCATTTAGGAAACAAGTCACATAACAGGCATGGATGGAAAGAAAAAAGATTCTCCTAGGAAGTGGTGGATACAGAGGTCTCTGGTCATCCGCTGGGGTGGTTAATGTCTATCTAGGCTCAGTGTATGTATGTAGGTCTGGTCATCTTGTCTTCATCGTGAGACCTGTTTTTGAGCTGATGTGTCTCCAGTTGCCACTGTGGTGTGTTTCACCTTTGTCCTAACCCTCTCTATGATTTAGCCCAACTGACTCCCTGTAATAGTTCTACCTAACTCATCTGTCTATAATAGTATGCTAACAAGGTTTAAATTTCCTTTTCATTTGTATAGGGGCTCACAGCTAAGGCTGTCTCCGAGGATAATTTGGTCTTGGACTTTTCCACAATGTTGAAACAATGACTTTGGCAGTGCTTAGAGATGGGACAACTGTAAGATGCACATGAGGTTTTTTTGGGGGGTGTGTGGTTTATGTCTAGATCTTCTCCAGGAGCTTCATGCACTCAAACATGAGGCCTTCAGGAGAAGATTGGATTATGAGAGTGTAATAGTTAACTTGCTATTAGGAGGCAGGGTCAAGTTGGAAGAAGTAGTTTACTGGGGCATGACCTAGAAGGTACAGTTCCCTTCCTGGCCTCTACCTCGTCTCTGCTTCCTGGTCAACACGGCTGAGTAGCTTTCCTCAGCACCTTCTACCATGCACTTCTGTCCTGGAGCCAACTGACTACGGAGTGGAACCTCTACAAACTGAATCAGTGAACATCCCTCTAAGCTGTAGAAGTAAAAGACTGTGTCACAGTAGAAAGGAAAGTGACAACGACATTTACAAAGCATAGTGTTTCTGCCCTTACACTACAGACCGTGTTGGTGTGGTCTTTGCCCTTAGCACTGACCTAATGACCACAAACTCATCATTGCTGTCCTTCTGTAGTACGGCTTCTGGAATGGTGGGTGTTGTGCTTTCCTTTGTTTGTCATTTGGCTTGTGTTGGTCAGCATCCACCTCTGGAGTAAAGCTTTGGCCCCTGAGAAGGGACGGCCTCTCAGCTGGAGGCCAGATAGTATTGGGCAAGTAAACAATTATTGTTTTCATAAAGAAAAAAATTAAATATTTTTAGGTAGAGAGTGACATGATTGGATTTGTGCTTTGAAAAACTCATTTTGGCTGCCATTCGGAGTTTAAAATGGAGGAAGAATGCCTGGAATGGGTATCTTTCCTACAAAGGAAGCCTTTGCTATATTTGAAAGTAAAATCTTGGCCTTTGTTGTGTATGTACCTTGGTACTTACATACATATACAAACTTGGAAGTGGCCAAGGAATGAAGGCAAACATTTTCTGATATTTTCAAACATCTCCAATTATAGCTGATGTGTTTTCAATCTATTAAAACCACTATTCTGAAAACTGTACTGTCAACATGAATACTATTTCCTGTCAGAAAAACACTGAGAATAGGTTTGAGTCATAATGAGACCTATAGAAATTTGACATGTTTTCAGAGCAAATACATTTCTCAGCTCCTATTTGCACCTAAATTCATGGTCACACACATTCACATACTCACTCCTGCATCATACGTACAGACATATACATACTTGCGCACACCCTTTAATGTATAGACATGCACATATGCATTTTATATAAATGCAGACACTCACTTTTTCATATACACACCAGAGAGCTTCAGGAGGGCAGATTCAAGCATAATGAACATTAATTTTTAAATCTTGCCAGGTTACTTATCTGTTCAAGGAAAGAGGGGATTCCAATGTGGATCTGACGATTCAGGCCTGGGGAAATTTCCGTCTTCATTGTGTATTTTAATTGTCTAGGGAAAAGCACTGTTCATATTTCAGTTTTAGCCTGCTCGGTTAGTCTGCAAAATTTTTAAGCAAAAGGGAGTCTTCATCTTTCTGGGAATCTGAACTGGAAAAAAAAAAAACTATGCCATTATATTTTTAAAAAGGAAAATGTGAAAACAAGTCATGTTAGTAATAGAAATAATAGGTGCTCTGGAGTCCTAAGAGGCTTCTCAATTACACTGTGGGGCTGGTTGAAGACCCTGCTTTTGCCCAGCTCTGCTGCTAACTTGCTAAGAGAACACTTTGACTCAGTTTTTTCGTTCAGTGGTAACAGAAGCACATTTCAGAATCAACAGTCAGTAAAAATGATTGGGTACTAGCGGGGTAGGTCCCGTTTCTTTGCAATCTGACAGACACCTGCCACTGAGTCTCCAGGTTGCTACCCCACACTGTGGTTCCTGCAGATTCCTGCCGGAGTACTGAAGCACTGGCCCTCTCTGCTGTGCCACTAGGCCTTCACTCAGGGAAGGCTGTGCCCCAATACCAAGGACAGAGGGCAGGTGGGAGGGAATGCGGTGGGGGGGTCAGAGAGAGCTGAACAGCATCTGCCCTTGGAGACTGTGCATTCTGTTGTACCAGGTAATATGCTTGATGTAAAAAAAAAAATGCACTTGTTACTATCAGAATTTCTCATCCTGGGCTTTTTTTTTTTTTTTTCGCTTTTCCTAAAA
>NW_022900949.1:63497367-63613142 GCF_012274545.1 Fukomys damarensis | reverse complement strand
TTTTTTTTTTTTTTTTCGCATTTCCTAAAATAAAATTTAGCAAGTTAGATGTGCTAATATCAAATAGGACTATGGCTGTGTTATACTTTTCAGTTCCAAACCTAGAAAATTCTGAGAAGGAAACGTGTGTGTGCGTGTGTGTGTGTGTGTGTGTGTGTGTGTGTGTGTGTTGTGTCTTTCCACCTTTACTCTGAATCCTTAACCACAGCTCCAAGAGTGTTCTCAATTACCCTTAATGTAACAGAGTTTTCCACAGTAATGTTTACAATGGCAAAATTCTCTTTCTGTCACTTTTTAAATACATGTATCTTACATCCTTATCCATTAGAACACAGCTCTTTGCCAGAAAAGTCATCATTGCATGGACATGTGTATGTGTCTTTAACTGGATTTATTCAAAGTTAGAAATACAGAAGAAAAAATAAAACATACATTTATATAAATGCAGGCCAAGTATTTCAGCTAGAGTTCAGTAGCAGTAGCAAAATCTACTGTAGCTCTGGATGAATAAACTGTTGTCTGGAGCATATAAAGAGGCCACAGAATCCATAGAAAATGAGGCTGACTGTACTTACTGAACCAACATCACCCAACTCCTATGTAAGACAAGATGAAGAATTAACAGGTAACAAACCCTTAATATTCTACCCTTATAAGTCATTTTCTATTTCAGCAGGGCTCTCTGGAGTTCAGTACAAAAGTAAGGTTGAACTAATTTCTCTTTGCCACAGGATAAAGAAATGACCAGAGACACCACAGGATAAAGACGTGACCAGAGACACCACAGCCCACATGCCCTGTCTCCTTCTCATGGGCCTCAGTTTCAGGTCCTCTGGTCTTTCGTTCTGGAGATTATATATATATATATATAATCTTGAAAAATCCAACTCACATGATGTTCATTTTAGCAAGTTGTTTACAAACTGCCCTGGGTTAATCTGCTTTCCATTACTATAACAAAATACCTAAGATAATAAACTTTAAAGGGGGAAAAGTTTGTTTTAACTTACAGTCTGGGAAGTTTCAGTCCATGGTCCGTTGTCCCCATTGCTTTGGGATCTGTGGTAAGGCAGTAAATCATGTTGTTTCTGTTGTTAAAGCTGCCTCGTCTGTGGTACTTTGTGAGTAAAGCCTTAGCAAACTAATACGGAGGACTTTGCTATCATGAACACTATAAATAATGAAAACTTTGTGTTAACAAAATAAAAATTCATAGTCTCATTTGTTTGCCTTAGTTTTTCTTCCCTGAATAAAGTCAATGTTCCTAGAATCAAAGTTTTTACCATTCAACCTCAAGATATTTGAAATTTTAAACCTATTTATTTGTTATATTTATTATCACATTTATCATACATATAATCTATTCACTAGTTTAAACATGGATTTAGCATTCATGTTTATCGATTTCTGTAAGCCAGCGGGTGAGGGCAGTGGAAGAAGAGGTAGAAGGCAAATATTTAGTGTGCAGAATGCCTTCAAATCAACATTACCCTTTGCGTTCCCAATGGCTTGCAAAACTGACTACCCCCACTCTAGAAGGAGTAAGAGCAAGTTCTGAGTCTACAGTCATTTTGTCACCAAGGCTAAGTGTGGCTCTATTACAGAGGTGTTGAGTTTCCCGGCAATGACTTCCCAGCTTTACCATCACTTTTCCTTCTCTTGGGCTTTCCTGGAAAATGTGTTTCCATGCTGCAGTTCTCAGTTAAGGGCTCTTGCTGCCACTGTAACCTTCCCAAGCCCTAGAGGACCTGTTTGCCACCATTCAAGATGAGCTTACACGGTGACCACCCCGGGAACAGATGGGAGCTGTCCTTTCTCAGACTTTGCCTGGCTAATTTGACATGATTGCCGAGCACATGCTCACTCTATATTATAACGCTTGGAAGGATACCATAACTATTTTTCTGAATTTTTTAAAACAGCAACACAAGTAGCAAGGTGGTTCAGTCAATCCACAGAGACTATAGTAAATATCACACATAAAGACTCAAATGTGCTAAAATAAATTACAGAATACCTTTTTTGTTTTGGTCACAAGATATTTTCTGCCCACTTCTGTTTTCACAGAACTACAATGAAAAGTCCCACAAAAAGGACCATATCAGTGGCAATCACCTGTCTATCCTAACATGCACATCAATGAACACAGGAAATAGGACCTTCTCTCTACAAAACTGGAATACTTCGAGGGAATCATAACAATGGCCTCTCCCAGTCCAGTGAACTACAGGCATTTCCAATTTATCGCCTATCTTACTAAATGCTAAAGATAAATTAAATGCCTTCCTTTGTAATACCATCCATAGGATTTAACCTTAAGAACTAAAGTCATTTAATCAAGAAATAATAATCTAAAAAATAGAGTAAATTACAAAATATTTATTTCAGCATTCGGGGAATGGTGATAATATCATAGAAGCTAAATTAGGTAGAAATATTATAGGCCAATAGCCCTGACTGAAATCACCAGGGCTGCATATTTCCCCAAGGGGTGAGGTAAGTGGCAACACCCAGCCCAATAAAGCCTAGATAGACTCCAGTACCATCTTGGGTGACAAGGACCTCTGGATCCATTCTTTCCTAAAGAAGTTCTTTGTTATTTCCATGTACACTTGCTACGTGACCTGCTTCCCCATCAAACCACTACGGTCTAAATGGCTATATTTGTAATCTTATTGGTTGATAATAGCTTTTTCTCACATTGTACCCTCATTGGACCTCATGATTTTGTACCCACCTCGTGATTTCGCTCTATAAAACTTCTCGTATGAAGTGAGGTCCACAACAACTCACTTGGGCCCCCCCCTGTCTCTCAGGAGCTAAAAATCTCTCCCTCTCAGTAAATATTTCCTACTTTTTTTTTTTTTTGGTACGGAGATTGAGTTCGGGAGGCAGGTACAGTGTCACTAAGCTAAATCCCTGCCCCAATAGTTCCTGTTCTTAACCTCCAATATTCCTTAGAATTAATTCTTCAATTTTGGGAAACACAAACTTGGTGTATCTGACATCTAGCAGGTTGGGAGTTATACTATTTCCCCTGTGTCAATAACAACTGTATGAAAAAAGAAAGACGATTAAACAAAGCAACATATTTGCATCCTAGGATATTAGAGACTGGTTTCTGGAGCTATAGAGAGTAAATGCAATGGATATCATTCTGGGATAAATCGAAGTACAGGAATTTTTGACAAAACATCAACCTCAGCACATTTGTTGTAGCATTTTACTCTATAGTACATGTCTAGATGTCCCCTGCAAGCCTCACGCACTCACTCGGATGTGGAAGGTGTTTGGATTAGGGGGGCCTGCAGCTGACTTGGTGTCGGGAAGTGGAACCTGGTCAAAAACTGATCACTTGCGATGTAACCTGGAAGGTCATATCTCACTCCGTGGCTCCTACCTCTTCTCTGCTTCCCATGACCTGAGCAGCTTTTGCTTCACGATGCTCCTCTGCCATGCTATGCTTCCTCAGAGCTAGCAGATTATGGACTAAAAGCATGAACCAAAATAACCCTTTCTCCAAGTTGTGGGTGTTAGATATTATGTTCCAGATACACAGAAAGTGACTAAGGCAGATTTTTGCGTCCGAAGTGGGGGCATTGCTATGACTACACCTGATCATATGGTTTAGGAGCCTTTAGAACTGATTCACTAAAGGAGTTTGGAAAGTTTAGAGTGGGCAGCTAGAGATGCCCTAGAATGCTGTAGGTTGAGCTCAACAAGTGATTTTGGTCAGAGCTCAGAAGACCAAAATGCTTCCTGAAATGCAAAAAATAAAGGCCAGAATCAGGAGATTTCAGTTAGCAACAAAAAATTAATTGTCAATGGGACTTTGGGTCATATTTATTATGCTTTGACACACAAAAATATTGTCTACATTTTGTTCATAACCAGAGATTTTGGCAGGAAATCAAGATTAAAGGTAGTGATCTGGTGGAGGACATTTCAAACAATCCAAATATTTAGGCAGAGAACAGCTACTGTTGAGGGCTTTTTGCCAAGTTTATACCAAAAATCAGGGAGGAAAATTCCATCTGAAAAGTTTTCAGTTTACACAGGAAGAATAGGCCTGAAAAATTCTAGCTGAGGAGAGTTTTATTGCTAAAATGACCAGAATTAAAAAAGAAGCCAGCACTCTGAGTTAGAACAATAAGAAGTTCACTCTGAGGGCCTCCTGGGAACGAGTAAGATCCTATACTTTGCCATATAATAGTGAAATAGTCGTGAAAGTGTTTGTTTTGAGAAGGCATCCTCAGGCCACTCTGCTCATGAAAGGACACCTAAGGAATCGATATCCTCGGGTTTGGTTCACAATGCTCGGTTACCCAGGTATCCAGAGGCCTCCATATCCATGCTGCAACCAGGCCTGTCTATTAGGCAAGCTGGCAGCAGGCCCTGGCATCATCCATATTGTGCTGGTTTTACAGACATACAGAATGCCCCATTTGTGGGGCCAGAAAGGCTTCCAGCCAGATTTCAGAAGAAGTCCTGGGAAGCTAGGCAGTGTGTCCCTGAGACAACAGTATGTGAAGCTGTAACGGTGAAAATGAAAGTGCAGTGGAGACCCCAGACAGTTGGAAAGCTAGGAACATGGAACATCTGAGGAAAGCAGCAGGTAATGCTAGCCCAATAGAGAAGCCATGAGGACTACAACCACCGGCAACATCAGAGAGGGAGGGACATCCAAGCCATTTGGAGCTCACATCTTTGCCCCTGGTGCTGGAGAGGGAGCTGTACAGGATTAATATTCGTCCTGCTAGGTTTTGGTACTGCCCTGTTTTCATTGGTTTCCAGCCCCTGTCTCTCCCTTTTGGAATGAGAATGTTTACCCTGTGCCACTGTATGTCAACAGCGTTTAACTCTGTTTTATTTTTACAGGAGCTCATAGGTAAGAGTTTGCCTTGAGTCTCAGAAGAGCCTTTGGACTTGTACTTTTCAGCAATGCTGGAACTGTTAAGACTTCAGCAACTCTTACAAATAGACTAAATGCATTTTACATCAAGAGATGCAAATGAGTGTTTTGGGGGGCAGGCACAGAAAGTTATGGTGTATAGCTGGATGTCCCCCCAAAGCCTGATGTGCTCCATTGCAGCCCTTGTGGATGATGATTGGATTCGGGGTGCTACCACGGGCTTGATGTCAGGAAATGGAGCTGGGTGGAAGAGGTTGATCACAGAGAGTAACTTGGAAGAGCGTATCTCCTTCCCACTTCCTTCCTTCACCCTCTGCTTCCTGTCTGCCATGACACGAGCAGTTCTTCCGCTGCCTTGCTGACCTTTGAACCCAGTAGACTATGCACTAAAACCATGAGCCAAAGCAAACCTCTCTCCCTTAAAGCTGTGCTGTGGGTGTCACATGTGTATCTCAGAGATGAGGAAAGTCAATTGACTAAGACATATGTTAGGAGGAAGGAGCTGCTACATACAACATTACACATACCTGGGAAACACTAATGATAAAAGTTAGTATATGTGAATTTATGTAAGCTTTAATACATTTTTATAAAGTTATATCACTTGTGAGGGTTTTGTTGCTTTATTTTTAAATCATACTAGGGATTGAACCATGAACCAAGGTCCTGTCACATGCTAAGCCCGGGTCCTACCACATGTCAACCCCCAGAATAATTTCTATAAGTTTTATATAAGCTTTTAATTTGAAAGAAAGTAAGTCTTGTCAGATAAAAGCAAGACCTTTGGCCTAAAGTGGTAGGTTGCCAGGATCCTGTGAGGTAAGGAAAGTGGAGACCAAATGTCAGCTACCAACATTTGATACCCTGGCAGGGTACTGGAATGTAGGACACCTAACAAGCAAGGAAGACACATGGTGACTCTGAAGTGGCAGCTATGCCACCTGTGATCCAGCTGACCAAACAGAGCAAGGAAGCTGTCACATGCCTGTGGACAAAAGCAAGCCAAGAACAGGGAAATACAAAGAATTTGTATGTTAGGTTAATAAGAACATCATTTAATTTTTCCTATTTGTTTCTTTTTGTGTTGGTATCATTATACAATAATACTTCAAACATATTTTAACAGACTTTCAAACAATGCTATGAACTGCTTGATAATAAAGCATGAAAACACTGTGCTCATACATACGTATGGATCAGAAAGGGACTTTCAGGAACAGGATTGTGCCAAATGTCCAGTAGCCAGGAAAGAGTCAAGTTGTCATCTATTAACAGTGCTAACATCTGCCACCCTCCCTTTCTGCAAAACAAGGTCGTGGAAAGTGACTCCCACAAACACACAGTGTCCTCTCCCACTATCTCCTGAATCTCCTTTTGCATTTGCCCCACTTTGCCACAATCTCAGATTGTACTGTTGTCTTTTGTCAGATCGGTAGCTGCCTCTGTCCAGTGTTTGAACCAAACTGCATGGTTTCAAGTTCCTTCTTGTGTGAAGCTCTTTGCACAATACCTGATGGCAATGAGCTTCAAGTGTCAATTCCACTATCTTAAATGGACCTCCCTCCTTATTTAAAAATACCTTGACATAAGCCAGGCCATACCTGTAACCCTAGAACTCAGGTGGCCGAGGCAGTAGGATCGCCACAACTTCAAGGCAAGCATGAGATGCATAGTGAGTTCAAAACCAGACTGTACAACAAGGCCAAGACCTTGTCTCAACAACAACAAAAATACCTTGAAATGAAAGTTAAGAATAATTTAATCAAGTTTCTCTTAAGCTTTATTGTATTACAAATTCTGAGAATGGTCATCCAATAGAACCATCATTGTTTTAGGTACCATTTGTTAGTATTAAAATTTGTTAAATGCATGCAAATTACTCATTCAATAAATATTCAATGAGACCTGCCATAGGTACTCATTGGTGACAGAACTGGGACCAGGATCCAAGAGTCCTTGCTCGACAGATTCTGCCCTTTCCCTGAAGGCACACCGCAGGAGCACTGACTCTGCATAAACCTCTCTTCTAAGACTGGAAGCGTGGGAAGGTTTGTACCCTGAAAACCTACATTTAGCTTTGGTTCTACTCTTTTCCAAAAGGTATCCTTATAACCTTCTCAGTACAATCACCCTATAGTCCCACCCTACATTCACCTATATTTCTATTTATATATTTTCTCCATACATTTAGTGACAACTAAAAAGCTCTCTTTTTCAGAGAGTGTTTTCAGTTATTGTGCTACCTACTTTGAACTTGTTTCTCCTAAGCCAGCAGCTTGTCTCTCTTCCCTACTGTGAAATTGACTGAAAACAGCATGAAGCTGACAGGTTTTTGTAGAGTCACCAGATGTAGCATAAAAAATGCTTCATATATTTTTCCCTCTTTTAACAGAAAGCATCTTCTAGTGCATCTTTATTGTTGCTGTCATTATTATTGTCATTATTCACCAAAAGCTTTTATTATCCAAAAAAGATAGTTCAGAACTAAGGACTTGGTCACAGATTATTCTCAAGAGGAGCTCTCCTGGAGAAAGATTTATACCCAAATATAACTTTTTAAATGTGTTGTTGAAGAATAAAGTAAGTAAAAACTCTTCTGATTTTCTTTGTTCATTTAAGTTTATCCAACTCATAGCATATATTTGTGAAGAAGTGGCAAGAGAAATACCCTGTTTCTTGCAGAGAGAAAGAAAAATACAGGAGGGGACAAGAGCTTTAGAAATGGTATCAATGGACTGGGGATTTATCCTAGTAGTGCTGTGCCTGCTTGGCAAGCACAAGGACCTGAGTTTGATCTCTAGTACCAAAAAAAATTTTTTTTAAATTGTATCAATGGCATAAGTAGACACAAACCCAACTCAACTTTCATACCCACTCTTAAGGGAAAAATTATAACATGACATTTATTAAAGATGGTAAGGCAGACTTTGCACCATCACAGTAGATGTAGGGACCACTGCAGTGAGATTTTGCTAGTTGAGTTTTGCAAGTGATTGGCTTGACTTTGAATATAGCAAAGAAAAGGTGGGAATTTATAAACAAAAGCAAGGAGAAGGGTGGAGATGGTCAGTGGATGAAAAAGGTTGGTGAAGGGAAGGAACCAAATCATATATTAGGGCAGGGGATTCTAGTTCAACTAATTCATCAGGATCCTTGCTAAAACTGGATCAGACAGAGATGAACAGGGAAGCCCAAAAGTCAGGGCCAACTTGAGAAGAAAGTTCAGAGGAGCCCGGTTGAGGGTTGTTCAAGGAGCAGTTCCTATAAAAATAGGAGGAAGGGTCCCAGGTCCCCTCTAGAGTTGTAGAATCCTCAGTTTCCCTCAGGCTACAACTGAGTTCGGAGCTGGAGCATCTAATACAAACCCAAATTCAAATCATTGATTTTCCCCTGAAATGTTCTCTATCTGTTATTGCCCTGACAGTAAGTTCATAGCTTGTACATTCCTAGGTACCCATAGTCTGTCAACACTGAACTTCCCACTTTTCCCTGAACATCCTTTTATGAGTGCTGTGCCCTGTGGCTAGAGTTTCCTTACAACAATATCTCGCTTGGAAAACCACTTACCTGTCACCCCTTCTGGCAAATGTTCCCCACTCACCCACCAGGACTTTGTAATTTATCTGATAGCTTTTTTTCCCCACCTTATCGCTGTGGCCAAATAATTTTAGGTCTCGAATCAACATGAGCATCAAAATTACCCGAGGAGCTTTTAAATCATAGAGATTTTGGGGCCTCTCGCCAGGAGATCCTTACACAAGAGATTTGGAGTAGAACTAGGAACTCTGAATTTCTAAAAGCTCCCCTAAAAGATTCCATGAAACATCTAAGGGGGGTGGCTTTTTTTTTTTTCTGGCTAGCATGTGGTGCGGAATGTGAATGTCAGAGAAAATCCATCTGCTTTGGTTGGGAGGGTGTACGACTTCGCAGGTGCAGGGATGCCCAGGGGATGCTGGGAGAGTGAGACATTCTGAACTCCTACAAGAGTGAGAGGGAACTGAAAGAGAGATTCTAAATTTAGTTCAGACTTTCTGGAGTGGATAGCAGAACAGAAGCCTAACCTCTAAAGAGCCTTGGCTAGTCTATAGAGCAAAACCATCTGTATTTAATTTCTAGCAATCTCTCTTTCTGCTGTGTTTTATCTTTCCCATCTCCCCCTGTGCTCTCAAAGGCACATGTGTGTAGGTCAGCACCCTAGTGCTCCCCTAAGACTCAGATCAGGCATCTCCAAGGCCCAAGGTGTCAAAGGGCCTAAATAAGGTAGCTGAATATTCAGGGCCTAAAGTCTTTCTCATCAAGGTAGTTTCGTTGGCAGGGAATCCAACCACAAACAGGAACCACTATCCAGGAGAACACCTCCAAGCCGAGCTGGAAATACTTAGGGCTGGTTCCTGTTGCGCAGAAAAGAGAAGCAATCCCGAACCCTGGGAGGCGTTATCTCTGTCGGAGGCAGGTGATTTCCTCTTCCCCTGACACTCCCCTGCAGTCTGGTAGCTTCCAGAACCCTTTGGGTGTTCTTTGTAAGAACCATTTCAATCCATAATTCAAACTCAAGAGCATTTTCAATGTGAAAGGAATAATGCTTGATTTAATTTTATTGCGTTAGGCTCGGCTAGGGAAAGGGAAATGGGGCGGAGAGGAGAGACTGCACCTCTTCCTCACCAGAAGTGACATCTGCTGCTAGTAGGAAAATGCCCAGGGCACTGCCTCTCCATTCAGTTACTCCTGGGCATAAAAATAAAACTTCTTTTGCTCCCCAGCCTGCCAGCCTCTTCTGCATGTCTGGAAAGGAGCTCTTTGTAACTGGGCTACTTGGCAGGCTGTCCTGCTACAAACAGCTGTCACAGGCATAGCGTGATGAGAAAGAAAGGCTAGGGCCAGGCAGAAGCATTGGCACAGTCAAATGCAGCCACCAGAGAGGCTCTGAATAAGCATGAGGCATAATAAGGTAGATGTTGTACAGTGGGGAGTCCTGAAGGTGATTCTCAAGGGGCTGCCTGTGTTTCAATGTCTGCTTTCACATGGAGAAGTTATAGGCTATTTCCACACACAAATATCATCTCCTCTCCTCGGAACAAAAACAGTAACAAAGATGGAGAAAAATAGGATTTGGACTTCACTGAGCACGTTATATTCCAAAGTGAAAAAAATTAAGGGTAGTGTAGCACGTGACAGTGAAGAAGTGCATCAGTGGTCCGTATAGAAATGCACACTGAATGGGAATGCCGCCTGCTTGCCAGGCCTGCCCACTTGCCCAAGTAGCTATTTGGTACCACATCACCCTCCATTCTTCTTATCAGCTCCCTGGATCAAGAGATGTGCTCGATGGAAGAGTAGCTGATGAAGTGGCCAGGCTCGAGAACCTTGCCAAATAAGCCCAATCATGTCCTAATTAAGCTCATCAGATTCCATTGTTCAGACACTCTGAGAGCCCAGCATTTTTAAAAAAAAAAAAAAAAGTAAAAATGAAGAGAGTTAGCAGTTTAAAGGAAATAAGGACATTCTGCTTACCAAATAGGCAGATACGGCTTATGTCTAATGACCAAGGTGGCAAGTTATTTTATAAAGAATCCATATCTGTTTAATTTGTAAAGCCTTAAAGTAATCATCGTAGGACAGAAAATTAGAATTTTTCTAGACATACTTATATTTTCTTTTTTTAAAAATTCATTGTATCTGTTTAATCTCCACTGCATTTTTTTAAAGTGTATGTTATTGTGGTAAGGATACTTAACAGGAGACTTACCCTCTTAAATAATTTTTCGGTGTATAATATATTATTATTGACTTTAGGTACAATGTTGCCCAGCAGATCACTGTGGCTTATTTGTTTTCCTTAAAGGAAACTTTATATTAAACATTCATTTTGATGTTTGTGGCAGAGATGGAGAGTAGCTACACACTTTCTAGCCTAAATGTCAAGTTGTAAGCCCGAAAACATACACAGAAAGGGATCTGGAAATAGAAGTCCCAGAGCAACAGATTCAGAGAGAACAAGACTGAGCCATGAGAAGACCGGAGCAGCCAAAGTTGGAGATTCCCTGAGCCTCTGAAATGAACAGGCAACAGACAATTGATGAAAAGCAGAAAAGAGTGCTCACACCTGCCTCTGAGGGACACCTGCAGAAACTCCCGTGGTGTCACAGAGAAGCTGCTGTGATTTCGGTGTGAGCTGACCTCTTATTTCTTTCTGTAGCCTTACTAAAAATCCCTGTCTCTCAAACTTCATTTGTCTTCGCTTCCTGAACCCTAAAAGAGTCTAACTAAAGCACTGTACTAGCAAATCAGAGAGATATTTCAAATGTGAGTTGCTTTAAAGGGGGGTGCACAGAATATCATGATTTATGTTGTTCTATTGAGAATTAAATTTTAAAAACTTTAAAATGAAAGACAAACTGCAGAGAAACATGGAGTAAGATCAGAAGACAGATACCAGGAGGAATATATATGAACCATGCCTCAAAACAACTCATGGTTGGGGAGTGAGAGCTACGCAACCTGAAGAGAAGAATACGTAAGAGACTCATGATAGATGATATCCTGTGACAGCGATGTCAGGTGGGAGAAGAAATGGAACCGTTTCATGCACCGACGGAAAGAAATAAGAACATAGGGAATCCACATTTTAGTTCAACGTTCAGAAAAGTTTTCAAAAAATCTGAACTTGGTGAGAAGTCAAGTTGGTCTACTTTAACGTGAGAGTTCTCGGTCATTGAATGTGTTCAAGGAGAAATAGAACAGTGCCTTGGGAACAATAATTTTTAAAGAATATTTAACAACCATCCCACTTCTGAGAATGTTGCACAGGTCCTTTTCATCTTCCTATACACAGAACACAAATTCTGTAGCACTGACAACACAAATTTATAGCCTGTGTGAGCCTGCGCAGGTTATTTAGCCTCTCTGTACAAATATCCTAACCCAGAATTTGAGAAAACAATAATACGTATATAGCACAGATGTTGCAGAGAATAAATGAGGTAATTCCAATAAAGAGCTTAACAATGCTTGGTACACAAGAAGCACTAGGTATATGGTGGTGGTTGTTGTTCTAAAGAATTTGTTTTCCAGGACTTGTTTTCAAGTGATCATGATCAAGCTAGTTATAACAGTGAATGCAATATCTCATCATCAAAGGAAACAAATATTAAAATAGTTTTATATACTATTAAACTTTAGTAAATTGATAAATGAACAGTGAAAAATGGTGCTGTTTTGGGATTGCAATTTTTCTCATTTATAAAGTCCCCCCTTTAAGATTAAAACAAACAAACAAAGACAGTATCAATGGCTATGACTGGGTTCCCTGGTACTTCAGTAATGATTTATTGGATGCCTACTACATTCCTGGCATTATACCATGCACAGAAAACAAATATCTTGCTCTCAGGTACTTACTTCAATTAGGGAAGCAAGTGATCAAGATTCTAGCAGGTAAAAATCCTAGATGCCATAGATGCGGGGATACACCCAGTTCAGTGATAGGTGTTAAAGAAGTGAGGCAGAATGTCTGTCTTTGGCCTGAATCCTCGGGAAAACACTGATCCTTATTCCACTGGTGGAAGACACAGACAACTAAAACAAATCCTTGTTACCATTGAATGGATCAGAATTGCTGAAGGTAGGGATCTGTTTACTGTTCCAAGTTTTGTTTTGTTTTTTTCATAAAAACAAAAATAGGCCATTTTCAAAGGCAAGAGAAACCCCTACAATGTTCTGGTCATATAGCTTCAATTTAATTTTCTATTCCATTTCTCTAAAGCCTCCTCAAAAATTAAATTTCTCACTTTTCTGATAGTCAGTTCTGCTTCAGGGTGATAAGATCACATTGATAACTGAACCTGATACATGAACCAAAAATTTCATTTCAGTCAAAGACATCCAATTTCATCACCAACTTTTAGTATCTAGATCTTCTGATGTGCTAAACTAAAAAGAAACCAGATATAAAAGGAGACATAAAAAGGTTCAAATTACACTTTCAGGCTCTCAGCTCCCACATATCAGAACCTTCTGGTTGGGAACTGTTTTTTTTTTTTTTTTCAATTTAAATTAAACTTCTTTCATAAAAGGCTCAGTGGTTTAACATGATAGCAAATCATTTCCCTTCTCATTTACAGGTCGAGCCCTTCCCTAGCAGAAGCTTTCTTCCACATGACGATTTAGACATGAAGACTCCCTTCACCCTGGTTTACAGAATATGTGTAGCAGGACAAGAAAATGAGAAGAGATGAAAAAAAAATGTAGCATCACATAAAGAAACAATGTGCGTCGATTTAAATAAGCCAACTAATTACGGCAACCTTGCAAATACAAATACGATGATAGCCAAGAGGA
The DNA here is from genome assembly GCF_012274545.1 of Fukomys damarensis. Taxonomy (NCBI): domain Eukaryota; kingdom Metazoa; phylum Chordata; class Mammalia; order Rodentia; family Bathyergidae; genus Fukomys; species Fukomys damarensis. The sequence continues at coordinate 63,599,893 of NW_022900949.1, read as the reverse complement.
CAAAGACTATATTTAACACAACACCTAGTTTATGGAAGAAGTTGCTAAAGAAGTGCATGCACTGTCTAAACTAAGACTTTTCAGGACCGTAACATCAGCCTCGATCCAATATGCCAAGGTAAATTAGAACTTACCTCAGTTTTTAAAGTGTCAGTTTAAGTCACACTCAATCAAGAGTATCTTATTAGTTGTGATAAAAAAAAGAATACAAGATAAGTCATCCTAAAATTGAAATGTAAGTGGAAGCAACAACATCCCAAATATATTGAATAAAATTGTGACTAATCTGAGATCCATAAACCGTGGTTGCTACACTGCTAAGGGGAAAATACTCTTGCCTAGAAATTCTGCATTTTATTTAACTTAGGAGTGTGAAAGTTGATGATGCCAAAATAGTGTCACTTACATCAAACGCTAAAAAAATGGAGACAGAAGTCCATGAAGGAAGGGCTCTCACCCACTATGCCTGTTACAAGAACTTTTCAAAAACTCTAAACACCATAAATGTGCACTAAGGCCATCTCTAGCTTGCAAAGGTTATTTCTATGAGAGCGACTGACCACCAACTGCTCTTTCCCACTAGTAAGCTAAAACAGGATAGTTGTTTCAAACAACTAATGTAACCTTGCCCATTTGGCCTTTAAAATTCTCCTCCCTGGGTATATCCATGACCCGCATGGGGAGCATATCTCAGATTACAGTCCCTGCTACTCCCAAATAAACCCTTTGCTTTGGAAAGCTGATCTCTCTGTCACTCATTTTAGATTGGCAAGGATATTATCTTATTATCCATCCAGGAAGGCAGACAACCATGAACTAAGTATCTTGTTTAGCCTTAACAGATCAAATAAGAGGATATTTTCTGCATCAAAGAATTTCTTGGACATTAGTACCCCAGTTGATAAAATCAAGGAATCCAATGTTAAAGCAGAACTCCAGAAATGTTAGGATAGTCGTGCTTCTCTTCCTCAGGAGAAGAACAGGAAGTTACCAGATTGTAGCCATTATTTGTAAAATAGTTAAAAGAATATCTATATGTTTCTTTTCTAGGAGATAAATACACTCAGGAAGATGAAAATATGACGCCTGCCAAACATCTTGCTCAAAGCTTTTGATTAGAAGACTATACTGACTTGCTTTTTTATAGTTCCTTTAGAGAAGAGCAAGAATCTCATCTCCCACCTCCCTGAATGAGCTAAGAGCATTGTCATTATACAAACAATGGAGCTAAAATTTTCTGCTCCAAAGAACATGTAAAAATATATTAGGCTACCTCTCAATAACTACTGATCCCTGTGGGAACAGCCACTTTCTTTGTGCCAAAGTCTTAGGGACTATAAACAAGACCTTACTGCTATATCCCACCAGCAGGCAAGCTCAGCAACCTTGAGTTTCAGGACTAGTACGACCTTAAAAGCCACTTTGACAGCAGGTTGGAAGCACAATATATAATAAAGGATATACTTTAGCATTGTGTTTGATTGCAAAAAAAAAATGGACAACAAACCACTTTTCCTCAAATGTCCATTTCATTATAAAGAAAAAATATTGATAACTTCTCACCCTGGTTTCAGAGATATTCCTTAATTTGGGGGAAAGTCCTATGTATGACACTTTCTTCAGGGGTAGATTAGACTATTAACTGCTACATTTCGTTCCAGCTCCAAAGCATTACACATGCATTAATATGGTGAACTTTATATACGTATAGAATCATTGAAAGAACAACTAATGAAAATGTTCAAAAGATAGGAAGGGCTAGTGAGGCATGGTGGCATGCGTCTGTAATCCCAGCACTCAGGAGGCTGAGACAAGAGGACTGTCACAAGTTCAAGGCCAGCCTGGGCTACAGAGTGAGTTCAAGACCAGCCTAAACTACTCAGTGAGACTCTGTCTCAAAGAAACAAAAAAATAAAATAAAGTAAAAAACTTTTTGAAAACTTTTTAAAAGATAGAAAAGGAAACACAATGAGAACAGTTTTAGCATTTCCACAAAGGGAAAGGTGATCTCTCATGAGGGGCAAGCACACACTGAACTGAAATATTTCACTTGGTAAATTTTACAGCAGGAATCCTAAGGCAAGGATTTAAGAGGCACCACTATTGTTTTGTTTTTAGCCCCTCTGTGAAAAATATGTGCAGAACTTGATTAGCCAATGCCAATCTGAAAACAATTTGGAAAGTATTACAGCTATTTGTATGCTATAGAGCACTAAGCAGATATAAAGCTATTCAAATGCATGGAAATTTTTTTTTTGAATTGAGTCTAGCTCATTAGCTTTTATTCAGCCATGCTCATTATGGCCTAAAATTCTTCAAAAAAAAAAATAATACAAGATAAAAAACCCAGTTTGAAACTAATGTCACAGGGAAAAATGGTCTTTAACCCTAGAGTTTTAAAAGGAGAATAATGAAATCTCTATCTTAAAAGCAAATCAAAATTTAAGAGATAGAAAGGCAGAAGGGGGGACTACTCAGCATTTAAAATAGCTAAAGTATTTTCTTTAATGTAAGCCAGATAGGTCGTTTACCCAAACTTATAAGTTGCCTGGGATATATGCAATCGTAAGAAAGAGAATAATAAACATTGTGTGATGAATTATATAAGACTTCTGGAAATAAAATAGAGACAGCACAAACGAGTTCTGAAATTTAAAAAATGAGATGTGACACCTTTGGCAGAAGTACTTTCAGTATGGTCCTTTGAAGTCTGCATGAAAAAGGAAATAAATGAATCCACATCATTTTGAAATACATACACCCAGATGGGAGCCCCAATGGGCTGATTGTGGCAGTTGGTACAGAAAGGGTCTTGTCCCCAAGCAGACTCAGGAGGAGCCTCACGTTGATGACTTCTTGTCTCCCAGTTCCAGGATGCTGCCTTGATGACTTTCTCTAATTTTCTGGCCTGCTCTCCAAAAATACAGCAAGCCAGATGCCTGTGGGTTCGGGTGTGTCTAATTGAGTCACAGTGAGCACCAAATGACCTGGAAATGTCTAATCCAGCTTTTGTCAGAACAAATTATTGGGATTTCTTCATGTCCCTTTAGGGACTAATTTGTGATTGGATAGCAAGTCCTGTGCAAAGCGATGGGCCAAAGCCGTTGCCCACATCAGCCCCTGCTGTCTCAGGATGTGCTACCCTGCTGGGAAGACCTAGTCCAAATGGTGGGACAGAAAGGAGGACACTAAAGTAAACACTGTAAGCATCCTGAAGTGAGGCATGCGTTTTGTGCCTTTTGCTGTTCAAAGGGCTCCTTTTGGAGCAGCTTCATGCACCTTCTATAAAGTGACCTCTGAGTTATTGCTACTGAGGCCACATTTCATTCCATGGGTGTGAGCAATAAATCAGCAATTCTAATATGTTTAGTATCAAATGATTCTCATTTCATAAATGAGTCACTAGGCATCACAGAAAGAAACTTGAAAATCAGGCTTGAGCTGGGAATGTCTTGATGTCTGCTAGAATAGCCTCATCTTCTTTAAACTACCTGTCAACTCACCAACCCGAAAGGGATGCTAGTTCTAAGTGCTCAGGGAGTCTCTCTTTGCTGCAAGGTCTACCATATTCAGATCCTCCCTGGCTTTACGGACTTGTGCTAAATATGCCTTGGTTTTGTTGTTGTTGTCTTTCAGACTTTAGATGGAGGATGTTGAGTACAATAATCTTTAAATTCAGGCTTTCCATCACCCATGAAAAGCCCTTTCTGTTTTATTTCTGTGCTTTTCCCCACCACAAGTGACCTACACTCTTACTTCCCTTTTCCCTGTCCCACTGACACTAATTCTAATGTGTTAAATGCCTTTAATAAATAGGTGTCAATTTGTGTCTTGGGAAAGAAATGTAAAGGAGATGTCAATTTATATAAATAAATTCAGGCTTTCCATCACCCATGAAAAGCCCTTTCTGTTTTATTTCTGTGCTTTTCCCCACCACAAGTGACCTACACTCTTACTTCCCTTTTCCCTGTCCCACTGACACTAATTCTAATGTGTTAAATGCCTTTAATAAATAGGTGTCAATTTGTGTCTTGGGAAAGAAATGTAAAGGAGATGTCAATTTATATAAATATAATAGAAATATATATATATATATATATATATAATTGAATTTCTTTCTTTTTTATTTAAAATTATAGCATAGTACACTCCTACAATCCTTGCTGAGGCAGACTGAGGCAGGAAGAGTCCAGGCTCAAAGACAGCCTGGATAACTTAGCAAGACCCTATCTCAAAATAAAATTTAAGGAAGGGTTGTGAGCCAGACGTGGTGGCACATACCTGCAATCCCAGCACTTAGGAGGCTGAGGCAGTAGGATTGCCACAAATTTGAGACCAGCCTGGGCTACATAGTGAGTTCAAAACCAGCCTGCACTACAAACTAAGTCTCTTTCTAAAAAAATCACAACAAATTAAAAATTTTAAAGCTCAGGGGTAGAGTGCTTGCTTAGCACATGCAAGGCCTTAACTTCAATTCACAGTACCTCAAAAAAAAAACTCTATTATATATATAGATAGAGACAGAGAGAGAGAGAGAGAGAGAGAGAGAGAGAGAGAGAGAGAGTGCGCACTTGTCTCTATATTATCTATATATAGCCTAAGGATTCTTTTTCTTTTGAGAACCCAGACTAACGAATTTCTTACAACTCAGTGTAATGTCAGTGTTGCCATTCCGATAGTCACTTTGGTTTGCACAGACCCTACAGGATGAACACTCACTTCAGATGCTAATCACAAGTAGTAGGTCTCCATTTAACTTGGTTTCAAATAAGATAGCTCCCTGCCCTCCTCCTCAATGGAATAGTTTGCTAGAGGTACTCACCCAGTGCATTGTACTAGTTTACTATGTAATGAAGGATACAACAGAGATATAATCCCAGATGAAGAGGTGCATAGGCCCAGGTCCAAGAGAGTCCTAACATAGGATCTTCCATCCCCACAGATTTGAATGTACCACCTCCCAATCACACAGACACATTCACCAACCTGGAAGGTCTTTTTTGTTTGTTTCTCTTTTTTTGTTTTGTTTTTTGCTTTGCTTTGTTTTTCAGACAAGGTTTCAGTGTTCCGGCTGGCCTTGGACTCACTATGTCACCTAGGCTAGCCTCAAACTCGCGGTGATCCTTGCATGTCAGCCTGAGTGTTGAGGTAACCGGCATGCGCCACCAAGCCCAGCTAACCTGGAAGGTCTTCAAACACTGACATTTAGGGATTGTTGCAGAGGCGTCATCACATAGGCATAAAGTAGCCATTATCTAAGCCTCTCACTTCTCTTCAGGAGAGAAAAGAAGAGCAGGGCTGACCATCCTAGGTGTCTGATCATGGCTTGGTCTTTCAGTAACCAACCCTCATCCAGAAGCCTCTCAAGAGTTCCCTCTCGAGGGAAAAAGAGATTCCTGTCAACCAGGAGATTCCCAAGAATTTGGGAGGTCTGTGTGCAGGAGCCAGAATCAAAAACAAATATTAGAATAAAAAATTCAAGTAGTAGCCCTGTAACTCAGGAAATTATAAATGTTTTAGAAGCTTTGACTGGAGCAAGGGACAGATATATAATCCTTAAACAAATGTTTCTGGTTTTGTATTCAACCTGTATCAACCTTTAAAACCAGTCACTAGTGAACATTTTAACAGTTTTGTTCTGTATGCCACCTATGAATATAATCAATTTCAGTACTGAATATTTCTACTTATTAAATTCACTCAATTCAGTCTACTCGTTCAGGCTTTTTGGTTTTGTTTCTGCTTTTCATTAATACATTGTTTGTCCAGGTCATCATTTGAGCTTGAGATTTTATTCTGAAACATTGTTTACAAATGAAAATACATATACAGTTTCCTTCTGATACAGATTTGGGACCAGATAAGCCAAGCACAACATGTTTCTCCATATTTTTGAATAAAGGAATATATAAAAGTGTTTATAGCTTTAGATTCTAATAGTTTTGCATGCAGGTCAGTAGTTTTGCCAACTGTTTCTTGGCACATTCGTTGATGTTAATTTGCAATACAGATTTCACAATTGGAATCTATTCTGCTAGAAACTTTCAACTAGAACCTTCACACAATTGTTGAACCACCACATAGAAGACACTTTCTCTCTCCCCGTTAGCTGAGGCCCTAAGAAGAGTTTTTTAAACATTTTGAAGAGATCTTCAATAGCAATAGAATAAAGAAAGACTATGGTATTCTTTCCATTTTTAAATTACTTTCTTGCTCTTTGAAAAATTTGAGTGCATTAAGAAATATCTCTTTTTTAAAAAATAAAATACCTACTTCTAAAATAAAGCATCTCTGGCATATTTTGATCTGTGTGGAGTTAAGTCAGAGGTGATCCTTAGATATGGTGGCTGTAAGTCAAGCAACAATTTTGTGGAATTGACTTTTTCTGGGGTCAGTCTTCTTTGGCCCTGAAAATACTAAAAACTTTCATAAGAATTGCTTGAATTTTTGGGTTCTTTTGCTTTTAGGAAAATTTTGAAAGATGAATTTTTAAAGAGCCCCAAATAGATGCTAAACCTGGAGGGCCCAACTCTTTCCAGCGACAATCTCCTGCTCACTCACAGCGAGGATGGATGAAGGGCCTCCACTTTGCACTGTGGCACAGTCCCTGCCGGGCCCTCTGATGCTCGGCATGGAGACAGAGTAAGAAGGAAGAAAGTGAGCCCAGACCACACATGCTGAGCCGTGGAATTTTCTGCCTTCTTTAGATGGCTTTTAGCTCCAGGGTCCACGTTCTCAGCTCTCTGCTCACTTCTCTCCTGGCCTTAGCAAAGCCCAGTTCTTATACTTCATCTTAGTACCTGGAAAAATCAGCAGTGTTCAATATTCCAGCCCAACGAAGGAAGCGAAATATTTCACAAAGTGTGAAACATAGCCATCAAGCTCTCATAAACACTTTTTGTAACTGAGGATCAAAATGCTTCACCATTTGATAGGAAGACTGGAGAAAGGCAAGTTCATTCTTGCAAAGAATACAACATGATTAAGATCCAAGATACTATGGCCATTTAGTTAAATGAGAGGTGGGGAGGGATCATCTGTTTACTGTGTAAAGTAAGGAAAAAGCAGACATCTGGGGAGACAGGTGATGGAGTGGAAATAGAGTTACACTAAAATTCAGGAGGTGTGGGTGTAGATTTGTCACATTTGTCACATTTGTAGATCATAGAAGCAGTGTGACTTTGGAAGAGGTCAGTTAATCTTAGAGGACCCCCATTTTCTCAGCAGCACATCCAAATACTTGTAAATTCACAAGAATTTTTTCCTTGACCTGAATCGACTTGTCATGCTAATGCAGATACACATCAAGCAGTTGTTTGTTCATAATAAGGATTCAATATTCTGAATTAAATGTTTAAGGATAACCTAATTAGAAAGGCTGTGAGACAGTGGCTATTTCTGACATGACTCCAACACCCTTTAAAAGTGTCCTTAGGTCTGCCCAGCCATTCCCCTAGCTATCAGTGTGTTAACATCCCTTTCTGATTTAATACACAGAAATAGTCATATGTTAAAATTATTTGCCACACTAGCAAAATAATATGGGTATGTTATGCATTTTATGCCATCTATAGAAGTGCTGGGATTCAGTTGATTTCTTTATAAGCTAAAATGGGTTATTTTCCCAAAATTGTAGAAACTGGATAATGCCAAGCATCTTGATCCTCACCAAGAGAGGAAAATCAGAAGGTTTATTGTAAAATTTTCTGGGGACTGTCCATGAACTCAGATGCCCACATAAGTGAAAATCATCTTCTCTAAAATAGGAAGTCATCTGAGTATCATAACTTTGCATGCTTTTTATTAGAAGTTATTCATAGAGTATTAACTCAGAAAATAAGAAAACTGCTTTTAATTTATGGTGCAAAGACAATTCCTATGACCCAAATTATTAGTTCAGACGCTTTACAACACAAAGCAATAACATACTTAATTACAAAAATGGGCTCATCTCATTTTCCATTGACTCAAATTGTTGATACCAGGGAAACTGTAATTTCTATACTGGTGTATATCAATAATTCAGTAATCTGAAGCAGCATTGATAATTGAAAGCACTTGTTTAATTAATTTATTTTATTGCTAAAAGCACCAAACAAAGTCAAGGGAAAACATCTATCAGGATTAGTTTGCTGGGTTGAGCCTATGGTTGATTAATATAAATAATTCTTGGAGATAAATCCCTATTTAAAACAGTAGCATATATTGTCTCTGCCACTCCTTATTCCTTCTGCATTAGACTCAAGCAGATATTGACAAACTTGTTTCTATTTTTAAATTATACAAAGATGTATAATATTTTAATATTATAAGATACTCATTAATGCTTACTCACAATTCAAGTAAAATTCTTCAGTCAAATATATTCCTTAATCTATTATGTGTATATAACACACTGTCTTTTTAAAAACACTTCAAAGCTTACACAATAGGTATTTATTGAAACTATTGCAGGGGTGATTTTGTTTTCCTTCATTCTGATGAGTTTAAACAATATGTAATTTGATTAAAAGAAAATAATCCTCCAGAAGATCTCAGCAATGTTATCATAGAATTCTGGCTTTTGATCACTTTAAACAAAGGCCAAGTTGCTTTCTGTTTGTCCCCATTAAAAATATTTCTGCACAGATGTATCATAACATAAAATATATATCAATCAGTTATGTGGTTTTGACCATATTACTTACCTGTAACTTCAAAGGAAGTTTTGAATTTGTCTATTCAGTTACCTCTTATTCATAGATTGGCCTTTGGAGTTAATGGTACTTAGGTAGAGATTCTGATTCTGTAACTTATAAAATGTACAACTTTAGATGAGCCACATGGCCTTTCTGAATTTCAAATTCTTCATCTTTAAAAGCAGGTACAACAGTATGCCTATCTCACAGAGCTGTTATAAGTCCCAAAAAGTCATCATAAATGAAAAGATCTGGTGTAGCTTTAACTAGAAAGTAGTGACTCAATATTGGTTTCCTTCTATGTTTCTATTTTTTCACTACTGGTATTGTTCTTTAAAATATTACTCTCATGAACTCTGAAATTTCTTCTATGATGTCTAATTGTGTGTTTCAGTCTGGCAAATAATTTGTCTACATTTTATCCATGTCTTAAGACTGAGTGGAGCTGAATTTTAAGGTGGTAGACTAATTAATCTGATAGAGGAAATTTCAAGGCATCCCAACATTCATGCTGTGGTATGGGTACTGCTGGTTGCTTTCACTTAGATTTTTCAATGAGAATCAAGTACAAAAAGGAGAGCCAAAAAATATGGAAAATTTTGCAGGTGGTCAGAAAGAAAGTCCATATGAAGTTGGAGCCTAAAGCATTCTGAATGCTGAAGTGATTAGCATGATTAAAAAGTAACCAAGCACTGTTCTTTGTACAGAGATGAGAAGAAAGATGCCTAAAAGCACCTTAGAAAACAGCAAGACCCCACCTATCACAAGCTGAAAGGTACAAAAGTGTAAGCATTTTATCTGAGTAAAGAGCACTTGGGCCTCCTGCTGAAGAAAGGCCTTCTAGAAAATTGCTTTCCCAGGATTTATTTCCTGGAGTTTAGCCATCCAGATACTCACAGACCTTCGCAGCCATAGTCCAAGGGGGCCACGCTACTACTTGAGCTGGCAGAAGGTCTTGGCATCATCCATGTGCTGTTGGTTTTTCAGGAATACAGAATGCAAGAGTTACAGGATAATGGCGGCTTCCATGCAGATACAAAAGGAAGGTTCGGGAGGCCAAGCAATGTGCCTTTGAGAAAGTGATGTATGAAGCTGTGAGAGAAAATTGGAGGCAGAGTGGAGACCTCAGGAAGTTGAAGATGCCAACTTTAAAATGTGGGAGTGTCTGCTGAGGCAAAGTACGTGCAGTTAGTGGAGCCAGGCCAAGGGAGTCCTTAGAATGAACCAGCAAGGAAATAGGAAGAGGGCTGTCCAAGCCCTTTGCAGTTCACATCTCACCATAACTTCCCTTGGCCGTTAGACATGGAACTAAAATATTTAATGTTTTCTCTGCTGCATTTTGGTCTTGGTTTCATTCAATTCCTTTCTATTCTATACCCCTCCACTTTGGAATGGGCATGTTTATTCTGGGATATTGTATGTTAGAAGCACTTAGCTCTCTTTTTATTTTCAGGGGGGCTTAGGTCTAAAGGTTGGCCTTGAGTCCCAGAGGACACTTTGGACTTGAAATTGTCAGCAATGCTAGAACTGTTAAGATTGGTTATCGGTTAAGATTGTTAAGAGGTGGACTAAATACATTTTGAATAATGATTTGAACATGAGCCTTGTGGGGGGAAAGGGGCACAATGCTATGGTTTAGATGTAAAATGTCTCATATTCAGAGGTAGAGCCTGATTGGAGGTGGGGGACCCCTGCAGATGTGACCCAGAAGTATGTGTTCTTGTCCCTGTTCTCACTTTTCTCTGATTCTTGGCCACCTTTGAGTGAGCAGTTTTCCTCTGCCATATCCTTCTACCACGCTGTTTCTGCTTTGGAATCAGCTAACCCACTGAAACTGTGAGCCAAAATAAATCTCGCTTGGAGTTGCTGTTGTTTTTTGTATTTTTGCCCCAGCGATAGAAAAACTTACTAATGCACTTGGCCACTGAGGCTGAAAGATGCCCTATTATTCCAGTAGCTTTTCCATTGAAATAAATGGCCTATTGAGTCAATGCAAAAGAAGAAAAAAGAGGATTAGAGTGTCTAGCACTGAACAATTAAATATTTTGGCTGAGAAGTAGCATGCCAGTTCCATTCAGAACCCTTGGAAAGACCTAAACAAACAACTCTCCCTAATTATAATCTTCTAGCTGCCTGAAGGGTAAGATGGGTAGGACCTGGGTAAGTTCACTGCAAAACCACTCATGGCACAGGGGAGCAATATGAGTAAAATAGCTGAGTGGAAAATAGAAACAATAAAATAAAGCAGCCAAATGAACACTCCTTATGTATTCTCACCTAGTGCTTTTTTCCCCAAGATAACATTTATATGAAGCAGAAGAGAGGCTTATCAGAGTCTCGTGGCTATAGCCATGGTCACGGTTGCTGACTGGAAACCATTTGAAACATTTGGCTAAAAACTAATTAGAAACAAAATAACTTCTATCAGTAAAGTATGACAGCCACAGACACTATATACCATTCTCATCCAAAAAGCAACCTCATAAATCACCTCACTATCCACGACCACATAATGTAGAGAGATTTTTTTTTTTTGTACTGGGAATCAAATGCAGGGCCTTATACTTGCCAGGCAGGTGCTGTGCCACTGAGCTACATCCTTGGCCCAATTTTAGAGAGATCTTAAGAGGAAAGGAAGACATGATCATCACAGAAGTGCCTATTCAAGATTAATTTTTAGCTATGGGAAGAAAACAAGAGTTCTAGACAGACATTAAATCTTTTGAAGTAAAATGATAATCTCAAACATGGTTTTCAAATATGATTGGCACACAATAATAAATTAGTTAAGAACTAAAGACTTATAAAAAGATATGTCTGGTAGGTCTAGAATTTCCTGGATGAGAAAGAGAAAAATGGACATATCAGTACCCAGCCAGGATATAGATAGAAAGCAGATATCTCTGGAGTAGGTAGAAAAGAATGATCTGATCAACACAGGAAGTTTATTTTATTTCTTCCAATTTTGAATTTAAATTAACCTCATTTGTCTGTGCTATTGTTTGTCTTTTTTTTTGGTACTGGGAATCAAACTCCGGGTCCTTGCACTTGCACAGCAGGTGCCAGAACTGCTGAGCTAAATCCCCAGTCCTTGTTTTGGTTTGGTTTGGGTTTTGAGACAGAATTATGCTTTATAGTTCAGGATAGCCTTGAACTGAATATGTAGCCTAGGCTGGCCTCAGACTTGCAATTATCCTCCTGCCTCAGTCTTCTGCATACTGGAATTATAAGCATGTGCCACCATGCCCGGCTACTTGTACTGTCTTACAATAAGAACTAGGACAAGAAACAGGTCAAAAATAAGAATCAAATACCCTTTGACTCCGAAAAACACCTTACTGATCTCAATCCATCATTCCCTTGACACTCAGATGACCGTTCCAGCCCATATGCTGTCCTTCCTTCTCTGCATACAGCCCTCATTGAACAACATCTTTGCAGGATCCAGGATAAACTTTTTGACATATGTGTGTTCTTGCTTTACTCTTTAGCTTTATGTTTTTACACAGCACATTCTTCAGCATCATCAGTTATATGAAGTAATTTATGGTTCTCTGATGAATTCTTTTTCTTCTTCCATATGTTCTGGTTAAATGAGCAGCAGCATCACCACCATAGCCAGCAGTACCAGCAACACTAGTGCTGCCAACACCACAACTGTAAGCACTACTGCCACTATTGACTCTACTGACAGCATCCACACCAGTAAAATCCGCTCCTCTGCCACCAACACCATCAGTAGTACCACCACAACCATTACTCATCTGATAAAGGCTCTAGTCATCTTTTAAGACTGATTTTAAAGTGTCAGCTCCTCTTTGGATCTACACCTTTAGCCTCCATGTTATCAGTTAGCCCTATTCAAAAGCCTTTCCTAAAATAGGATCCAAGAAGAATTTTGCTCAAGGTGTTAACACACCTCCATTAACAACTATTATTGTGTCCTTTGAACAAAGTCTTCAATATTTGGAAAAACAATGCTTTCAGATAATATAAATAACAGAAAATACAATTTTCATACCTTTGAAATAATTGTAAATTTTGGACTAGGTTGTTTTCACATTATTTATTTATGGATTAGAATTACATATGTTCAAAATTAATGGCTCTGTGCTCTGATTCTATTCCTTTGCTCCACTTTCCAAACGCCATGAACTTAGCAGGCTTGCTCCACCACAAACATATGTGGTAATATGATTCCACCTTGGAGCCAGAGGACCATGAATGGAACCCTCCAACACTGCGAGCCAAATTGAATGTCTCCTCCTTTGTATTGTGTATGTTAGGCATTTTGGTACTGGAAATGAAAAGCTGACTACCACAATACAGTAATGAAATCTGCAAACTAAAGTAAGTGTTAAAAAAGAATTCATTCAATCGGTGTTTTTTAATTAATTAATTTTATTGGTACGTTTAAGGTATACAATGTAGTGACATTCGTCATTGGAAATTCACACCTTTACATTATTATTTCTCCTCCTGCCCTCCCTTCAACCCCTCCACGGCTCCCTATCTACAAAGACTTTGTTTCCATTTTTTTCTTTTTCTTATGTTAATTCTATTCCCATCTTTCTTTTCCCTTACCCCTCTCATTTCCCCTTCCACTTTGCACCTTTTCTCTCTATTTCTAATTATCTATTATACCTTTTAGTCCTTATTTATGCTTTCAGTTTCTCACACTAGAGAAACTATTCAGTATTTACACATACATGTCCTATTTATTTCACTTAAGACTATAGCCTCAATGTGCATCCATTTAGCTATAAAAATCTCTAATTTCTCATTCTTTATGGCTGAGTAGTACTCCATTTTGTAGAAAAACCACATTTCCTTATTCAGTCTCCAGTTGATTGGCATTTGGGCTGCTTCCAAATTTTAGCTATCATGAATTGTGCTGCTATGAACATGGGTGCACATATATCACTGTGGTGTGATTCTTTTAATTCTTTGGGAAAGGTACCCAGCAGCGGCATATCAGGATCAAATGGAACATCGAATGCCAGTTCTTTGAGATTTCTCCACACTGATTTCCACAGTGGTTGCACCAGTCTACACTCCCACCAGCAGTGGAGCAGGGTTCCTCTTTCCCCACAGCCCTGTTAGCATTTATCATTCATTGATTTTGCGATAGTGGCCATTACTTCTGGGGTGAGGAGGAATCTCAGTGTTGCTTTCATTTGCATCTCTCAAATGATCAGTGATGTTGAACATTTTTTCATATATTTATTTGCTATTTCTACTTCTTTGTCTGAGAAATGTCTGTTATGTCTGTTCATTTCAGATGCCCACTTTTGGATTGGATCTTTAAATTTTGGAGGTCTGATTTTTTTTTTTTAATTCTTTGTATATTCTAGGTAGTAGACCTTTGTCTGAGGAAGAGCTGGTGAAACGTTTTTCCCTCATTGTGGGTTGTCTCTTCATATTGTTGGTGTTTTTTCTGGCTGTGCAGAAGCTTTTAAATAAGAAGAGATCCCACTTGTTGATTCTTTGTACTAGTTCATGGGCAACTGAGGTTTTGTTTATAAAATCTTTTCCTATACCAATGTCTTCAAGAGTTCTACCAACCTCTTCCAGCCAGTTTAGTGTTTCTGTTTTAATATTTAGATCTGTAATCCATTTTGATTTTAGTTTAGTGTAGGCTGAGAGATATAGGTCTAGTTTTAATCTGTGGCAAGTTGAAGCCCAGTTTTTCCAGCACCATTTATTAAAGAGGTTATCTTTCCTCCAGTGAGGTGTTTGGCTCCTTTGTCAAAGATGAGGTGGCTGGTTGTGTCTGCAGTTGTTTCTGCATCTTCTACTCTGTTCCACTGGTCCTTAGGTCTGTTTCTTTGCCAATACCATATCGTTGTTTTATCACAGTAGCTTTGTAGTATAGTTTCAAGTTGGGGATTGTGATACCCCCTACCTTGGTGGAGTTCTTGGGGTCTTCTAAATAGAGTATCATATCACTTGAAAACAGTGACAATTTCACTTTTTCATTTCCTATCTTTATTCCTTTCATTTCTTTCTCTTTTCTAATTGCTGTGGCTAATGTTGCCAAAACTATATTGAACAGAAGTGGTGATAGTGGACACCCTTGTTGTTTTCCTGGTCTTAGTGTGAAGGATTTCTGTTTTTGACCATATAGTATGATATTGGCTGTTGGTTTTTCATAGATGGGTTTTAGCAGATTGAGGTAGAGACCACCTATTCACATTTTTTGGAGGATTTTTAATAATAAATTCATGTTGGATTTTCTCAAATGCTTTTTCTGCATTTTTTGAGATGATTGTATGGTTTTTGTCCTTGGCTCTATTAATATAGTCTATTACACTTATTGATTTGTGTATGTTGAACCATCCCTGCATCCCTGGGATGAATCCCACTTGGTCAGGGTGTATGATCTTAATGATCTCCTGCATTCCATTTGTGAGTGCCATATTAAAGATTTTTGCATCTATGAGATTGGCCTATAGGTCTCCTTTTTGGTTGGGTCTTTATCTGCTTTGGAGATCAAGATGATGCTTGTGTCCAGGAATGAATTTGGGAGTATTGCTTCCCTATCAATTTCATTAAAGAGTTTAAACAGGAGTGGCAGTAGTTTCTCTCAAAATGTCTTGCAGAATTCAGCAGTGAAGCCATCATGACCTGGACTTTTCTTAGTTGGTAAATATTTTATTATATTTTCAATTTCATTGATTGATATTGGGTTGTTTAGAATTTTTAGGTCATCTTCGTTCAACTTTGGTAATTCATGCATATGTAGGAATCTGTCCATTTCTTCTGTATTTTCCATCTTATTGGTGTATAGTTTCATGAAGTAGGTACTGATGATCCCCTGGATTTCTGCTGGGTCTATTGTAATTTCACCCTTTTCATTCCTAATTGCATAGATTTGGGCCTTTTCTTCCCTTTTTTTTTTTTTTTTTTTTTTTTTTTTGAGAAGATTGGCTAAGGGTCTGTCAATTTTGTTTATCCATTTGAAGAACCAACTCTTGGCTTTAATGATGTTTTGTATTTTTCTCTTAGACTCCATTGCATGAATTTCTGCCTTGATCTTTATAATCTCCTCCCTTGTATGAGCTTTGGGTTTATCCTGCTCTTTTTTTTTCTAGAAGCTTGAGGTTCAGCATCAGGTTCTGTAATTGAGCTCACTCTGTTGTCCTAATATAAGTATTCACTGCCATGAATTTCCCTCATAAGACTGCTTTCATTTTGTCCCATAGATTCTGATATGTTCCATTGTCATTACCATTTAATTGAAGGAACTGTCTGATTGCTTCTTTAATTTCCTCTGTGACCCATTGGTTATTCAGAATTGTGTTGTTCAATTTCCATGTGTTTATGAAATTCTTGTGGTTTCTTTTGCATTGATCTCCAATTTCATCACACTATGGTCTGATAACATACAGGGGATAACTTCAGTTCCTTTTCACTTACTTAAACATGTTCTATCAGTGAGAATGTGGTCTTTTTTGGGAAACAATCCATGGGAAGCTGAAATGAATGTATATTCTGATTTTGTGACATGGAACACTCTGTAAACATCTGTTAGGTTCATTTGTTCAAGAGTTTGATTGAGTTCTGCTATTTAATTATTTATTTTTTGTCTGGTTGATCCATCTACTTGTGACAGTGGAGTACTGAAGTCTCCCACTACTACTGTATTAGTACTTATATGATTTTTCACGTTCATTAGTATTTGTTTTATATAGTTAGGTGCACTTATGTTTGATGCATATATATTTATGGTTGTCATCTCTTCCTCTTGAATTGTTCCCTTCTCAAGGATGTAGTGTCCTTATTTGTCTCTCTCAATCAGTGTTGGTTTGAAATCCACTTGATCTGCAAAGACGATAGCTACTCCTGCTTTTTTATGGGTTCCTGTCACATGGAGTGTTGTTTTCCACCCTTTACTTTTCATTCCATGAGTTTCTTTTTGAATTGTGTTTCTTATATGCAGCATATTGTTGGATCTTGTTTTTTGATCAATTCTGCCAATGTATTTCTTTTGATTAGTTAATTGAGACTATTAACATTGATGGTTATAACTGATATGTATTGACTTATCCTTGTCATGACTTTTTCTCTTTGTTGGATTCTCCCCCTTTGCATTTAGTTTCTTGTTGTGCCTGATAGTTCATTCTGCTGGGCTTCCTGGGGTTGTTATCCTCATTGTCTTTTCCTAGGATATTGTTTAAAACTTTTTGGAAGGCTGGTTTGGTATTCATGAATTTCCTAAGGTGCTCTTTGTCATGAAAGTATCTTATTTCTCCATCAGTTTGGAAGGATAGTTTTGCAAGGTACATCACTCTGGGTTGGAGGTTGTTTTCCTTTAAGGTTAAAATACATCAATCCACATTCTTCTTGCCTTGTGGGTTTGTGCTGTGCTTCTGATGGGCTTTCCTTTGTATATGATTTATTTCTTTTCTCTAACTGCTTATAGAATTCTGTTCTTCTGTTGGGTTTCTGGAATCTTAATTATTACATGCCTATCTGTAGATTTTTTTATCATAGCTAGTTGGAATTCTATAAGTCTCACTTATCTGTATGTCAGGTTCTTTTCCCCTATTTGGGAAGTTTTCTGCCATTACTTTGGTGAACAGTTTTTTTAATGTCATCTGCACTCTCTCCTATTTCTTCACTGACTCCAATCAGTTTTATGTTATTCTTTGAATCATCTAGCAGCTGCTGGATTGAACTGTCGTGGCTACTTACTATTTTTTTTCCTCATTGAGTTTATTGGTACATTTTAGGTATACAGTATAGTTGCATTCATTATTGGGATCTTGTACCTTTACATGACAGGCCTTGGTTCTCATTTTTTCCCCTTGTCCCTACCGGTCCCTTGCTATTTTTAAGAGATTTTTCTTTTCCTGGTCACTAATTGCAATCCTGTCTTCTATATCTGAAATTCTGACCTTGCATTAACTGATTCCGCTGCATAAACTTTCAATGGAGTTTTTAATCTCCTAGAAATCTGTTTGCATCTGTTTTATGGATTCCATTTGTTTCCTATGTTGGGATGCCATCATCTTTCTCAGCTCCTCTATTTTTTTTTTTTATCTGTGGCTGCTCTAGATTTATTAATCATGTCTTGTGTTGTGGGCACAATCTCTGCTGTTATCTGATAAATTATTTGTAACTTCATTTTTTCCAGATCCTCTTTTGTTGCCAGTTCCGGGAGTCCAGGTGGTTGAGTATCAGATTGTTCCATCTTATTTTCCTTTGGGGTTGCCTGAGATAATCTGAAAGTCTTGTTTTGGGACTTCTTTCTGTTTCTTCTCATTTCAACAGATGCAGCCTGCTGTGCCTTTATTGAGACATTTTGCTCACCCAGTGGTCTTCAATTCTCACTGACACCTCTTATCTGATGCTCACCAGTACATCGAGTCCTGTGTTCAAACCACTGATGCTATGGGGCGGTTCTCTGACTGAAGCTTGTGTGCCTGTGAAGCTCTTTCCTGGGAAGGCCTTGGCTGGGTGGGTTTTCCCTAGCCTCTTGGGTCAGGGAAGATCCCTGGCTGGGATCTGCCTGCAGCTGCACTGGTCTGAACCACCCCTCTGCTCCCTAGAATCTGCACACACTCACCGAGGCTATGGGGCAGGCCTCTGACTGAAGCTTTTGAACCTCTGCAGCTCTTTCCTGGGCAGGCCTAGGCTGGGTTAGCTTACCCAAGCCTCTGGGGCCAGAGCAGATCCCAGCCATGCTGGTCAGGACCACACTCTATTCAATCAGTATTATACAGTACCTCTCTGTGCCATGCATTGTGCTAGGCACTAAGAATCATAATAGTCAAGATTGACTTGGTCCTTGCCCTCAGTATAGATTCCACTCTATCAAAGGAAGTAAAACTTCCTGCTCCCAATTAGAGACTAGATACCATTTTTTTGCACCCATGGGTAGATATTCTTTTCCTTTTACCTTACTTAAAACAGAGGTGCTCATCCTAGAGACGTGATAATGCAGCTGGCAGACAAGGGTTAAAAACCTCCCCCTGACTTCCTCCAGGCCCAGCTGAGACGGTGTTCACTTAGCCATCTAAGGAAGGAGGAGCAGAGAATTGACAGTCCATCTCAGAGAGTTTACTTAGCCTTGTCTTGGTCTAACAATGAGTAGTGAGTGCCATGGATTACCGGAGCTCATAGCTAATACATTGTACAGTAATGGTACAAGAGATTCATTTTTTTTTCAACTATCCATTGAGATAAGTAAATGTTTCATGTTCTGTTGCCTCTAAAAATTGCCACTAGGGAATAAAAATTGTTACTGTAATAAAATTCTGATGTGGGAAGTACACGGAATATTTGGGTTTCTAAAGGCCCACTCCTCTTTCACTGTCATAAATACAGATCCTCTTTTGTTGCCAGTTCAGGGAGTCCAGGTGGTTGCGTATCAGATTGTTCCATCTTATTGCCACTAGGGAATAAAAATTGTTGCTGTAATAAAATTCTGATGTGGGAAATACACGGAATATTTGGGTTTCTAAAGGCCCACTCCTCTTTCACTGTCATAAATACAGATCCAGGAGTGCATTCTGTCCAGAAAATTCTTTGAGTGTAAGAACAGGTGTATTAGTCTGCTTGAGCTGCTGTAACAAAATTCCATAGATGATGTGGCTGAAAAGTAGACATTTGTCTTAGTTCTGAAGACTGATGAATCCAAGATGAAAGTAACACCTGCCCTAGTTCCTGATGAGAGGTCCCTGAAAACCTTTCAGTTGGCCACCTTTTTATTCTATCTGCATGGCCCAGAGAGAGAGAGCTGTCTTTCTCTTTTTTCTGTTCCTCTTATGATAAAAAGCCACTAACTCCACCATGAGGGCCTCAATCATCATGAATTCATTTAACTTTATATTTCAAGGGCTCCATCTATAAATAGCACCAGGAATTTCACAACTTATGCATTTTGGGAAAACACAAATTAGTCATTAGCATCAGGTGATGTTACAAACTTTGAGGGCTTCAAATTGTTCCTTTTTCTAATTATCCTATCCCAGGATTCTTCTTTATTTCACATTTTCTAATTCCTGGAATGACTTTTAATGTAAGTGAGGCCCTACTATGTATATTTAAGTAGGCTTCAGTAAGAGCTAGGATTTCCTAACTTCTCAAATCAGGTACAAGAGTCAATTCAGGGACCAGGAGAAATATCATGGCCTACAACAGATAATTCACTATATTCTGTACAGCTAAGATTTAAATTGTCAGTCTGTTAATAGTCTGTATAGCCTCTGTGCAAAATTTAGGTTTCACATTTTCCAAACAATAAAATGGAGGTAAGATCTCATTGTCAGTGCCAGTGATGAGAGGCAGGGAGCTTTGGATCTGCTGCCCCTGTACAATTGACAGAACGAATAGCACCTGAGGTCTAGTCTCGCTTCAGCAAGGTATTTGCTGTGCGATCTTCGATGAATCACTTAACTCACCCCTGATTTGTAAATAAGGATGATAAAATATCCTTAGTATCTGACTATGCTGCAGGTGTGCATAGGATAATATTGGAACTAGAACAGGTGATAATCAGGCTTGACTCTTGCCACTTGGAAATAGGCCTTGGTTTCTCAGAATTACAATAAAATTGGCATCCCAGAACTTTTTAATAGGAGCAATAGACGTTTCTCCCTTGCTTACTGCATAAGGTTACTTCTAATACTTCTTTAAGATCGTAAATATGATGACTGGAGATAAAAATTGTTTCAAAAGCAGAGCACTCCCCTAAATTCTGTAATATGATACTTATTTTTTTTTTGGTTTTCATCCATGGTTCCTGGATTATAAGTCCCATGGGCCTTGTTATTTCCTAAATGACTGGGATAGTAAAGTTAAAATATTTGGCCTTTTGTCTTTGTCTGAGCTTCACAATAGCTCCAGGGTGGTAAAAGTGAAAGAAAATCTTCTGTTATGTTGGGGTGCTTTAGGCCACAGAAAGCAAAATCTCTCTTTCTCTGATTTCCAGCCCTCTTTTCACCTGCTTCTTTTCCTCCCAATGGCAGGTCATAGAAACTATTATTTCTCTTCTCCAAGATAGGCCACAAAAACTAAAACTGTACTCTAATATCCCTCTGATTTCTGTCTTGGAACTAGACATAAAGAAGCGACATAAGGCACCTGTTTCAGAAGAGTCTTGCCCCATACCCAGGAGGAAGGAATCCTGCGCAGAGAGGCCAGGAAAATTTCCAGCTGACAGACCCTGCTGGGTTTTCTCCCTTAATCTGTTGCTATTAGACCACACCCTTCTATCCAATCACATTTCTACATTGCTGTCTATCCTCTATCCCCTGATTCCTATGTAAAAGACAGGGTTTGGGAACTTCTAGAGAGCTCAACATGTGGAGATTCTAGACACAGTGTGCCTGAAAAGGGATGGAAGTTCCACGCCCCTTCTCCATACTTAGCCCCATGCTTTCTTTCACTATAGCCCTTAGTGCACCCTTTGTAATAAGCCAGTAAGTGTGTTTCCCTGAGGGCCAGGGATTTAGCTCAGCGGTTCAGTGGCCTGCCTGCAAGCGCAAGGACCCAAGTTCAATCCCCGGTACCAAAAAAAAAAAAAAAAGTGTGTTTACCTGAGTTCTGTGAGTTGCTTAAGCAAATCAAACCCAAAAGGAAATGTAGGAAGCCCAATTCATAGCCTGTTGGTCAGAAGCCAGATTACAAACTAGTGGTTACTGGGCAAGGAATGTAGCTCGGTAGTAGAGTGCTTGCCTGGCTTGTGCTAGGTCCTGGGTTCAATCCTCAATACCAGGAAAAGCAAACAAAATAGTGATTGCAACTTTCATCTAAAATTGGGAGGGGAATCTTAGGTACTGAGCCCTCAAGCAATAAAATCTTACTTTCTCCAGTTAGTGTCAGAAGTAAATTGACTCAGAAGTGGTGGCCAAATGCCTGTAATCCCTGGTAAAAATGGGAGCTGAGGAAAGAAGATCAAAAGTTAAGGCCAGCCTGGGAAACTTAAGGAAATTGTCTCAAGTTAGAGAGAGAGAGAGAGAGACAAGGAGCTATAGCTCAGCACTCCTTATGTTCATTCTCCAGTACTCAGAACAATGAATTAGGAGAGCCCCAACTGGTATCTGCCTGCAGAATTAATTGCTTGCTCACCAGTGGGGAGAAATCCCCATAGTTTTCAGGTCACAGAGTGATCTGTGTTATGAGTGAATAGTAGGAGAAACAGGGTTTGATTTGGTTTATTTTTCCTCTAGATCCTCACAGTTTACATATTATCTTAGAAACTCTGTTATCGGGGCCTTTTTATCTTCAAAGCAAAATATACTTAAATGGTTCACTCTTTAATGATAGCAAAACAGGCCAATCTTTAGCCAGCCTCTTCTAAAATAATGAGTGTACTCTAACAGATATGCGGAAAGGAAAGATTAGTTTAAAGAAATCCTTCCCCTTTTCTGACTTCAATTGCCTTGTGCCTTAATCAGAATTACTCAAGTAACCAATTCACGAAGTGAATAACCAATCCTACAAAAATTGTTTTTTAACAGGTGAGTAGCTATTATCAGTTTAGGAAAATTACCTGAAGTGGGAGGTGAACTCTTAGGAAAATTAACTGAAATGGGAGGTGAACTCTTATTACACAGAATAGCAAAGTTTTGAAATGAAATCTAAGTTGTCAGACAAACTGTACACAGCTTGCCTGGGCTCAGGGACTGCTGATCTGCCTCACAGGGCAGTGAGAGGAGAGGGGACAGGAAGGGATGAGAGCCCAGGGGGCCCTTAGGGTGTGGGAAGGGGAAAGAAGCCCTGTTCTTGCTAGGAGAAAACAGGAAATTTGGTTCAAAAACAACAAACAAACCTTAAAATGGTTTAAGATAATGGTCAAGTAGTTGAAAGTTCCAGGAAGTGATCCCACTAAGATCTCAGTCACTCTAGGACTGCAGACATGGCCTCCAGCCCAACTCAGGGGCTGCTGCGCATGGCACTGTGGTAC
This sequence comes from Fukomys damarensis, assembly GCF_012274545.1. NCBI lineage: Eukaryota > Metazoa > Chordata > Mammalia > Rodentia > Bathyergidae > Fukomys > Fukomys damarensis. Next base: position 63,577,300 of record NW_022900949.1, on the reverse strand, counting down.
GATGTTATGGACTCTGTGTCTCCTTCAGACTGGTACAGTTGATGTCCTTGTGCCCAGGAACTTAAAGTGACTCTTTTTGGAGTCTTTTGAAAGATAGTTGAGGTTACCTGAGACTGCAGGGTGGAGACCTAATCCAGTATGACCAGTTCCATATAAGAAAGACCAGGGGCACTTACACATGTCAGAAAGACTACATGAGGACAGCCACCAGCATCGGGAGAAAGCAACCCTGCTGACACCTGGACCTGAGGAATTCTAGCTTTCAGAACACTGACAGATAAGATTCTGTTGCTTAACCTACCCAGTTTGTAGTATTTTGCTACGGCAGCCCAGTAAACTAATATGTACGTGTAAATCCCAAACCAAAACCTCAGGAATCAATACTTTATTTTTCTATAGCTCAGTTATGAGTAATCTCAGAATCAGAGCCCCCACCTTCCTCTACGTCAGGCAGTGCAGAATTTACCCTCAGTCCTCCCAGATTCTCTCTGCACCAAAGCAGGGGAAGGACATGTTTTATCTGGCCCTTAGGCCCTGGACTGCCTTTTCCTATGTGGTTTCCTCAGGCTGGGCCTCTCCGTGAGGCTCCATGGTCCCATTGTCCTAGGTGCACCCCTCTGTAATTTTTTCTTCTTTGGGGTCATGCTGTCTGTCTTTAACACTGCCAGGAAATGAAGCCTGAGAATGTGCTTGCTACTAGACAGAAAGAGAGAGAGAGAGACAGACAGAGAGAGACAGACAGACAGGGAGACAGAGAGAGAGTGTGTGTGTGTGTGTGTGTGTGTGTGTGTGTGTGTGTGTTTGTCTGGGGTGCTCTCCATTTATAGCAGTAAGCTAAGCAATTGGGTTTTCATTCTTTTATACCCTAATTATAGCTATAGGCTGGAGTTGTCTAGCCTAGTTGCTTAAAATAAAGATAGTGACTCATGACGCATAAACACACAGGCACACACACACACACAAATGTTAAGTATGTAGAGATAGTGGATGCTAACTACTTGATTGTGATGATTATTTCACAGTATATGTATCTATTCAAAGATCAATTTATATACTTGAATATATATAATTTTTATATGTCAATGGTATCTCCCTATAGCTTAAAAAAAAGGGAAAATAAACCAGAGGCGCTGGCACCACCTGGAAACTTGGTAGAATTGTAGAATTTCAGATCCCAATCTAGAATCAAAAATTGTATTGTAACCATGTCCAAGGGGAGTTTTTAATTACATTAAAATCTGAGAATCAGTGGTCCAGCGCCATGGTCTGACGCGAGAGCAGGCAGTAGAATCACATAGAGGGGTCATATAAGCACAAAGGCCTGGGATCTGCCCCAGGCACTATTTCAGCAAGTCTGGGGAGCCTTGAGTGGTGGTGATACTGCTAGTCTGCGGCTGTGACTGGAGTAGCATTGGTATGGAACATATGTAAATAGTATTTTATAAGTTAAGGGACCTCTGGTAACTTCTCCTGAATGCTTTGTTATGAGTTGAGGTAGACCTCTCTTAACATTTATAAAGCTGAGGGCAAGAGTAAACAGTAGACCCACATACATTTGTACAATATTTGAATGTGACAAATCTGGCCAAAAATAAAGTGGTAGGGGTAGTATTTTATTCTCTGTTTTGACAAATACACATTCAGTTGTTCAGATCAGGTTCAGGTGTGGAATTTTCAAAAATCATCAGAATTTCATTCTTTTCCTTATCCATGAACTGTTCTGTTTCTCTATTCCTTCCTCCATTCTAGAAGTTGGCTCTGGGCCTTTTGGGCAAGGAATTCCAGTGATTCCAGTATCCTACAGAAAAAGCCCTGAAGGAAGACTCTCCAGGGTGCTGTATCACTTGGCTTCATGAGTTTATTTTGCTCCTGCAAGGAGTGAGTCCAAAAAAGGGACCAGAATGGGGCCCTTTAAAACATAGAAGGCGGAGGTATCTCAACAGAACCAAGTTTAAGGGTGGTATAGCTAGGAAGGCTTGGGGTCACCTGTGGTTTTCTGATTAGATTGTTAGTATTATGGGACTCTATAGTGCCCCTAGGCTATATGTAAGATAAAATGCAATGGTCAACAAACCGAGTTCTATGGCTGTTGGTGCAGTTCTGAAATCAGCAGTATCAGCATTATTATAGACTGAATATGTTTGCCCCCCAAAATTTCATATGCTAAAGTCCTAATCCCAAATGCCCATTTGGAGAAAGGGCCCTTGGGAAGCAATCGTGTTAGGTAAAGTCATGAGGTTAGGATCCTCATGATGGCATTAGAACCCCTATCAGAAAAGACAGAAAATTCTCTCCCCCCCCCACTTTCTTTCCTTTCCACTCTCTGTCTCTTTCTCCCTCCATCCTTCCCTCAAGGGAAGGCTGCAAGAACATGGTCCTCCACAGACCAGGAAAAGATTCATCCCCAGCAACAGAATCTGCCAGCTTCTTGATCTTGGACTTCTAAGCCTCAACTCTATGAGAAAATAAACTTAGATTATTTAAGTCTCTATTCTGTGCTGTTTTGTTATGCCCCCTAAAGCAGACTAACACAGACTTTGGAACTAAGAAATGTTTAACAAACACCTAAAAATATGGACGTGTAATGAAGAGGTAGATAAAGTCTGAAAGAATTAAAGAAAATATCCTACATTTCTAAGAAATATCAATGATAAAGTCATTCTTATAAGATCTCAGGTAGAAATGAGAAACAGGTTATTGGAAACTGTAGGAAAGGCAACCTTTGGCATAACATGGCAAATACTTTGCTGAATTGTGCTCTAATGTTTTGTGCAGGGTAGAAGCTACAAGCAATAAAACTGAATATTTAGCTGAAGAATTTCTAAGCAAAATCTTGAGGGCTCATTTGGTTCCTCTTCTTTTACAATGAAATCTGAGAGGAAAGAAATAAATTGAAGATGGAATTTTTAAGCAAATAAGGAACCAGAATTTAGATACTTAAAAAATTTCTAGTCTATATTTCAGAAAGAAAGATAGGGAGAAATCTTGCTCTAAAAGGAACAATAAAGATGTATCTGAACAATCATTTGAGAAAGAGATCTTGTGTGTAAACATGGATGTTATCCAATTACCTCAAAAGAAGCCAGAGATGGAGAAAAGATCATATCTGTAGACACACTGTTAGCTTCAAATAAAGGGGACAAAAAGTGGGACAGATGAAAGAGGCAATTAAACAAATAGCTTAGATCCTACTGCTGGGATCCTACAGAGCTAGACAATAGGCACGGAACTATCCAGGTATGAACATGCTTTATTCTTCTAAAAAAGGAAGAAAGACCATAAAGGTGGTTAGAGATAATTAAGGCTACCACTCCCACCATGGGCCCACGCGGCAAGGCTGCTTCCTTCTTAGTCCCAGGGGATAGGACATTCTCAGATCCCTGAGGGTGTGGTTCCCTGTGGAGCCAAAGGGGTGGCCGCTCCACCAAGTGGGCCAGGAAGGCCAAACACAAATCAAAAAGGATTATTCTCAAGACTTAGCAGCTAAAGGAATTTGTCTTGTTATGTTTGGGAATGACATGGAACTCATAACCTCTTTTTCCTTTGAGGGATAAGACTGTCTACTTTATGTCTGTCTCGCCATTGTGTCTGGGAAGTACTGTATATAACTTGCCTTGTTTCCCAGGTTCACATCTGGAAAGGAATTTTTCTTTGGGATATATTGGGCCTCAAGTCCCAATTTATATGACACTGAAGTAAAGTTTTGTACTTCAGAATTGATGCTATATAGTGCCTTTGGAAAATGATCATAGTTAGATGAGGCCATGAAGGTAGACCCCTTATTGGAATCAGTACCCTTATAAAAAGACTCACTTGAAAGCATGCATTCTTTAAAGTTCTTCCTGCTAGCCACTATGGGAAAACAGTGAAGAGGAGGGTGTGTACAAGCCAAGAAGAGAACTATTGCCAAAAATCAAATCCACCAGCATCTTGATCTTAGACTTCTCATCCTTTTGAACAGTGAGAAAATAAATTCCTGCCATTTAGACTCCTGCCTATGGTATTTTGTGATGCCAGCCTCAGCAAACACAGACTTAGTAGAGTCTTATTAGAAATGCCAATTTTCAGCCCCGCCCCTCCAGCCTCACTGTATCGGAAACTTTGGAACCAAAGCCCCAGCAGTCTCTGTTTTAACAAGCCCTCTAGGGGATTCTGATGTACATTTCCAAAGCTCAAAGCAGTTTTTGTTCTGTGTGTTCCCCCATTAGAAATAATTTGGACACTTTTTGTGTTTTTTAAAGAATTCACTTATGGACTCCTCAGAATTAAAAGCATTCTTTGCTCCATTTATCAGTGGGATCTCTCCATTCCCCTCCAAGTTGATGAATATACAGTAAGACTGCTGATCTAATATATGTTAAATTGTACGTGGTTAAAACCATCAGAAACATTAATCATTGTGCTCTATGTACAAGATTTTCAGATGCATCTCTTGTATGACTTTTTTCATATTTTCATCTCCTTAAAATTATGATGATAACGTCTTAGGAAAAGGTTGCTCAAATCTCATTTTAGAAACACACATCTCTTTGATTTATCACATTTATATTCATGTAGGCCAAAAAATCACAAGGGGACATGACGAGGGCTTAGCATTTCATCCTCTTTCCTTAGATTCTTGGAAGATTTATGTCTCCATAGTAATATTTAAATGGGAAGAGACAAGAAGGCATTTTGATATAAAAATAATAATTAGTACTAAATTTAAATAACTACAGCATTGTAAATTTCCTTATGTGCTCCATGAGAAGAACAGAAAGAGAAAGTCAGATGTCTTAATCTACTTGTGGGCAGCTTTTATATACTTCATGTTACATGCAACCAGCACAGCATTTTCAGGCTGGTAGCATTATCCCTTTTTATGTTTTTTTTTATTCAATTCAAGAGCCAGCATGTGTGCCTTTCTGAGGACAACTTAGTCAATAAATGGAAGCCTTAGGATTTGAACCCAAGATCCTCTATTTTCTTACAACACTACAATGCCCCCTTACACTTACAGAAACTGCATGTGTCCTTATGGTCTGATGTTCTCTGGGAAAACTTTGCAGGCTGCTTACTGAGCTTGCTACAAGAACTTACTAAGGAGTGTCTAACTCTCTAGTCTGTTCATGTTTCACCACTATAATTGCAGATAGTTCTCTGGAAAGTAAAACTAATCAAGCCATTCGCTCCACTGAGAATCCCCACCTCAGTTCCCAAGATGCAGCCCACCATCCTTAGCGTGCCATAGAAGATCCTTCTCAACTTGTCCCCTGTCCATGGATCAATCTCCTCTCATGCCTCTTTTTTTAAAAACAGGGTTTCACTGTGTAATTCTGTCTGACCTTGAACGCACTATCAAACTCACAATGATCCTCCTGCCTCCACCTCCTGAGTGCTGATATAATAGGCAAACACCACCACACCCAGCCTTCTCGGGTCTTTCAGCTGTGTTGCCCTTCTACAGGATTCCGTGCTCTACCCTCACTGGGCCTCTCACTGGGCTACCTTCAGTCCATGCTTAGATCATGTTTCTTGCCTTTTCCTTCCAACATCTGCTCTTCTCTTTGCCTAGAGTGCCTGTTATGGCTCCTTTCTGGATCTCCCCTCAAAGCCTCATATGGTCATAGGGCTTTTCAGAGGTGGCTGGATCTAGGGTATGTGATGCTGGGATCAAGGATGTGATGCTCGGACTGATTCACACGGTGATGCTAGGATTAATGCTGCCCCTCCCTGGGTGTGAGTGCTGCTTACTGTAGAGAGCACATGGCAATGCTTAGGCTGCAGAGGACATAATGCCTCCCAAACAGAGTACAATGTCAGTGTGTTCCCAAGAGTGGAGAGTGAAACCCACCAAGAGTGACTTAATGTGTAAAACCTGATATGTAATCTCCCCAAGAGTGAAGAGTGATATCTAACCCAACAGATGACCCTATGACGTGTGTCACCCTGAGATCTAACCCAACAAATTCAATGTGTGAAACCCTATCTACTCAACCAGCCCCAATGTGTGCAGTGATAAAACTCGAACTGGTGCCACAGACCCCCAGTTAGAACAGGTATGAAAAAGAGAGCACAGAAGACCAGCTCATCCCACTCGGACACCCGAGACAGCCTGACACTCTGGCGGAAGAGACACTGGACGCCTGCCCAGAGGGGACCCCAGATCAATGCAGAGGCAACTGGATTGAACACAGCAATCATCAGGAAAGGAGAAACAAACTTACGCTCCTCGGACTTGTGCAGGTACAGAGAGTGGCAACTGGTGGGTATGAATTAACATGTTTGATGTGTGACATATATAAAAAATATATAAAAATCTAGTTGGCAACTACTACTGTCTCCACCTCCAATTAGTGCACATTACTGCTTGTGACACTTACTCTAAGAGAGAGTAGGCTGGATGGGATAACAGAAAGAGAGTCGCTGATTGTTGCTTACTGCTTTCTGCTTTGATTTTTCACTACTTTGCTGCCTTCTGCCTGTCATGAACTGTTTTCTCCTCTCCTCTGCAATGCCACCCTATCTTGGAGCCAGTCAACTACGAAGTGAAGCTTCTATGAACTGTGAGCTAAATAAACCTTTCCTCCTTTAACTCTGGGTGTTGAATATTTGGTCTCAGCAATGAGACAAGTAACTAAGACAGTGCCCTTCTTGACCCTTTTATTTAACTAGTTCCTTCCTTTCCTTCCAGCCAAATTACCTCAGTCTTCACAATCAGACTCGAGTATACCTCTGGAAAGTCCTCACTGTATCTTACAATCCCTTCTACGATGACATTTAGGGTACTGCATAATCGTATACTTGTGCCAGCTCAGAATCACTAAGTGGACAATAGTTTCCTAATGCTGGGAGAACCTCTTGCACATCGAAGTCACCCTCCTTTTCTTTGTGGGAGTCCCCTGGGAAGGTTCACATCTGCTCAGAAATAAGTCTTTTCTTCTACAGCAGCTACTGAAGCCTTGCCTGGAGACCACTTGGGTGGCCCCTGCTGAGCTACTTCTGCCATTGCTTACCTCTGCTGCAAAGCCTGTGGCACGCACTTGACTTTGCTTGGTGTTCCCCAACTGTGACTGAGACACTCTGCCAGTGACTTTTGTGTGCAAACAGTTCTTTCTGTTTTATTTATTTTCACTCACAGCTCCTGCTCTCTGTCATCGTTTCAGATATGCAGTCAAGTGAAGTATGAGCACCGATCAGCTCTCAAAGTCATCTTTCCACTTTGATGATTGTGGGACTACAGAATATGTTGCCTCCAAATATATCTCTTTGGCACATTGTAAGAGGATTATTTAGAGAAACTGCAGACATAAATCTGCTTTTTTGTAATCTCAACATCTTTTTTGTAAAAGAAATTTATAAAAATAAATTTACACCCACATGCTTTTGTAGAGTAAGTAAGGATGTAAACAGAGGTTTTCTCTCTGGAGTTCCCCCTTAACTGCCTGAGCCAATCTAGAAAGAACTGGAAGGGTTACTTGAAAGACGATTTTTGGAGAGTAAGATGACTTTTATTTTCAGTGTATTCTCCTCAATTTCCCTGTGCTTGCTACAATATCCCTCAGAAACTCTTAGCCCCAATTCCTCTCTATAGCTCATAATGGTGTGCACACTTCTAATGTGTGGCCTTTTCTTTAAGTTTCACACTTTGTGTGGGGCTCTTGTGTCCATGTACTTACTACATTTTTTTCTTTATTAATCTGCCTACTGTGAATTCGTTTCATAGGCCAAGATTTACTTCCTCATAATTCCAAAGGGAAAAGAGAAGATTTAAATTTTCCTTACATGAGAAGCAGACTCTGTAGGAAGAGGAAGGAGATTTGGGAAAGGAGGGAGAAAAGAAGATGGAGTAAAAAACGATCGAGATGCAATACGTGTGCGTATTAAACCCCCAAGTTGAATGTAATCATTTATCACAAACATGCTAATAAAAATTTTTAAACTGTCCTACATGATTGAGGTCATAAATTTGGGCATAGCTTGCCTTGACTCTTTACCCCTTAGGAGACATTTTTCAGGTGGTCTCATTCTCACATGCAAATAGACATCCTATAGTCTGACCCACCAGTATTCGACTTCCCAACACAGGCTCAGAGTGGTACCTTCCAATGCACAGTGCTAGGCATGGAGCCAAAGTGATCAAACAGGACACTGATTTACTTTTCTAAATCGAGAATGGTACTGTAACTGAATTCTTCACATAAAGAGAAAAATGCTTATTTTCCATTTCTATCTTTTTTGAAAGAGAAAACACTAGAGGAGCCCTGGTTCCTCAGAGTTCTGTATTGGCATGAACTGTGGCTTTGGCTTTCAGCAGCTTTTATCACTGGTTTTCTTGTTTCCTCCAAAGCTCACATTCTAGCCTGAAAAGCAAATGGATGACAAGTGAGGCTAATGAAAGTCAGAAGCTGAACAGAGTGAAACACTATGGCGATCAGACAGTGGTTACAGCTGTCTGGGAAAAAGACAGACACAGACTGTCATTCTCAATAAAGCACTACTGAAGAGCTAAAAATCCTCTGGTTTCTGGCCTTTTACTTGGAGTGCTTATTTCTTGGCAGAGCTGACTTGGTCTCCTAGAAAATACAGGTAAGAATTTGGCCAATGGACTCCAAAATATCTGCTTTTTAAAGAAAGAGGCACACTTTACCAAATATTTTTATTTCCCTTCAGAACTGGCACTTTGGTAAATCCAGAACATTTTATCCTGGTGAGTATCATCTAGAAAAGTCCCATTCTACCCTATAGACTAAAATCACAGTTTATCTCACCAGCCAATTGGAGATAGTCTGGTTGTCTAGTAAGCACTAGGTAAAAGTGAAGTTAGAGAGCACTGTGACATGATTCAGTAAAGAGAAAGCACATTTCCTCCAAAAAGGGAAAGCCAAGGCCTGGCTCTTTAAAAAACATCTCTGGTGTGAGGAGAGTAGCTGTTGCCATGGTATCCAGCCAGCCAAAGACTCGGATGCTGCAGAGGTTCCACTGAGATCAGATTCTCAGAGCCGACAGCAACAGTACCATGCAGCCACTTGTTATATATTAAAGCAACAAGAAAACCCCACTTCTGACAGGCTGCAGCTGATGCCATGCTCTAGGACAGGCTCTTGACAGGAATGGAGCCGCCATGGCTAAATCCCATGTTTACCCTTTAAAAATGCATAATTCTGGGTCATGTCTGGGGCAAGCAATCCCAATCCAAGAAACACTGGGAGTATGCACCTCTTTGGTTGTCTTTACAGGAGCAGTATGCACTGTAATTCTGCCCACCTTTTATCTTTAGTACACTCAGGGAGCACTCTTGTACTTGCAATCATTTAACAGATCTCATTTAGCAGATGTGAAAGTTGATAATATACTAAAATTGATATATCAATAAAATAAAATATTCTAAAATGTGTATTGCCTTACCCAAGCTCATACAGCTAGTAAATGAGGGATCCAGGATTTCAACCCAAGGATGTCTGATTTCAAGTAAAATCCATTCATTTCTTCAGCAGTTTGCATATTTTTCCCTAGATTATGTTTTCTTTCTTATATCAATTAGGAAATCTTTCAGCAGCAGGTAGTAAAAAGAATAAAATCTAAGAGTATCCTGGACTTTAAAGGAATTAAATCTGGACATACGCAATTGCAAAACTGGTTCAAATCTTTGTAAAGTGACACTTAGCTCTTATTTATAAATGACTAAATTAGGAAGGGAAGGAAAGAAAAACTGGCACTGGGGTAGAGGTTGGGAGTCACAAACTGTTGGATTACAGAGGAAAAAAACACAGCTTATTTCTTTGGAAGAAATTATACCAATTTGGGGGAGGCTGAGTAGAGTGTATTAAAGACATGAAATCCCAGTAGTTAGTCCCTGGGGAATCAGATTCAGCTTTTCATTCATTCATCAAAAATGTATCATGTATCATTATGTCAAGCAGTATGCCTATGGAATTGGGATTGGAGGCAGACATGGTCCTTGCCCCTCAGGAAGCACATAATCCAGTGGGCAAAGCAGATATTAAGTAAATAATCACACAAATAAGTATGTGATTTGAATTGTGATGAACATTACAAAGGAAAATGCAAGGCATCAGAAGAGTGAAAAACAAAGGCACATACCTCACTGGACAGCAAGTCTCCAGGGAAATGATGTGTAAGCCCTTGAAGGATGAGTAGAGTCCAGCTAAAGGAAGGAGGGGGATGCATTCTAGGCATAAGGAATAGCACACTGGGATTCCTTGAGAATGAAATAACTCAGTACATTTAAAGACAGGAAGGGAGTTAGTGTTGTCACCGGCTAGTGTGAGTCCTTGCTTCAATGACAATGGAAATTAAATTGAGGCAATTTCACATAAATAACATGAATGTATATGCAAAAGCTTTAACTGGAAAATAAGAAAAAATAGTAAGAGACTTAGCTTGAGTAGCTGAAAGATGAAATACACACAACTCTGACGAAGATCAAGCCAGTACTTTAACAAAGGAAAGTAAGAGAAAACAGGGAAGTAACCTCTGTCTGAGGAGCGAAAGGAGGGACAGCCCTGAAAAAGATCAGACTGGCTGAACGAAAACAATAGCTCTAGCTTTATGGGGTTCTGTAATGGACTGTGGTCTAGTTAACGAATTCAAACAAAGCTCAATAAGTCAGTAAATGAAAAAAAAAACTCAGTGAGAATACACATTCTGTATTATGTATCCACTCTAACTTGTAACACCTCATCTCTCTGAGTAGCTACATGACATTCTTTGAGTGTGTCCTATTAAACACTTCTCATAACTCTTTTACTGACACTTCCTAAAAATTATTTGTCCATGATGGGAGTCTGAACCTGCAAATTTATTTTAAAAGAGTGAGATATGTTCCTTATTTCGCTTTGGGACCTAACAGATCCAGCCCATTGAGAATGATAAATGCCTATAATCCCAGCACACTGAGAGGCTGAGACAAGAGAATTCAAGTTCAAGCCTAGCCTGAGCAACTTAGCAACTTAGTGAAAACTTGTCTCAACATAAAAATAAAAAGTGGATAGAAACCCGGCTTGTTGGGAAGGCCCTGGGTTCAATCCCCAGTATCATAAACAAACAAACAAACAAACAGATAAGAAATAGAATTAAAGTCTCTCTAACCTTCTGACTCCCTCTGAGAGCAGGGAAAAGATCTATCTACAGTTTATTTATCTGCTTGAAAGAAATTCATCCAAAATAAATGCAATTGTCCTATATTCCCAACCTTAAATCTTACTAAACAAGGAAGATTAACACAAAGAAAAGTAAAAGTTTCCTACTTGTTTACACTAAATACACCACCTATTTTTCTAAGGATTCATACCTGAGCCATTTTATCTGCATGATAGGACAAATTTTTTTCCAGGTATAATTCTTTCACCTTCCTTTAACTTGAAAGCACAGAGTTCAGAGGAACTTTATTTCAAGCCATCATCTGTCCTTAGCATCCATTAACTAGAATTCCCTGCAACCTCCCTTCCATTTTCTTTTCCCTTTTGAAGACAGTATTTAAGCTTTAACCATTTGGTCCGTTCTTGAATTTTATCTGTTGTGTGGTTCCCATGTTGAGTTGCAGAGGAAATAATGTGCACTTAAAAATATATATATGTGTGTGTGTGTGTGTGTGTGTGTGTGTGTGTGTGCACCTTTCTTCTGTTAAACTGTTCATTATCCGTTTATCCCCAGAAGATTCTATCAAAACTTCAGAGGAAATTTTGAATTTTCAAATTTTCAAAATTTGAATTCTCAAATTTTTGAGTTTGGATTAGAAACAATTCAGACTTTCAGAGAAATCTTTCCTTTTAGTTCCAGAACTTCAATTCTGAGTCATATTACTTACGTATTGCGAGTGATAAAACCTTCCCTGTTATCTCTTAGTTGCATTTATCAACTTTGCACTCAAAGGCAAACCCTTGCATTTGGTTGCATTATCAATAGAGAAAGCATACACTTAAGCTTCATAACAAACCTTGCCTTTATTTGCCATATCTTTCTTGACCATCTCTTCTTAATAAGGCCTTCCCCCGCATTTTTCTTCAGCAAAAAGTTTACTTTCTTTGAGATCCACTTTAGATATCTACTCATTTCTTAGGGTCTTTTTTTCCCATGTGTACATGAAGTATACATAATATTAAGCTGTTGGTTGTTTCTCTGCTGGTAATTTGGCTTTTACTACATGGGGTTTGTCCCAACTAAGAACTATGGAGAATGGAGAGAGAATTATTTTTTCATCCACAAAAATGTCGATGTCACTCCTCCACCACTTTCCTCTGTTCTTACCCTTGCTACTCTTGAAATTTGAACATATAAAATGTGCCTGAAGTCACATAAATGTAATGATTTTAAACTTTAAAAATAAAACCATTAGCACTTTTCTCCACTGCATTGCCTCCTACCCTTCGTCCTTCTGCTGTTTCTTCTGCCCTCCACCCATCCACTTGTTTCTTTTTTCATTTTAAAGAATTTTAGCCTAGAACTTCTTTCTTCATCTTCCTTCTTCCTTTCCTTCATGAAAAGGGGTTTCAAGTTCTAATTATAGCCTCAGAGATTTTCAAGAGTATAAAATCCTACAATATTCCCTATTTGAGGACAGATGTCAACCGGGTGAATCTGAGAACATGTTGAAAGGAATATGGTTTCATTAATTCCAAGGACAAGAAGATATCATTGGCTGAAAGGGGAATAAGAAACTCTTGTGCTTTAATGGATCAGAATTCTAATTAGTCTATTCATTGTTTGGATGCAAATTCAGACTCACAAAGAGGTGAGCATTTCCCTTGCTTGTGTTCTTAATTCCATTAGCAAATCTTATTTTCTTAGATGGATAAAATCCCATTGCAGAGTAATATTCATCACAAAAATTAATCCCAGGATCCCCTATAATTACAAATATTAATCCCTGAGATTGGCTCGGTGCTTTTGTCTATGTGATTACAACAAAATTTCCACATATAATACATGACACCAGAGAACAGAACCTCAGAGAACACGAACCTCCAGTGATTATTCCACTGCAGTGCTTCTCAAACCAAAGCATGTATCAGAATCACCTGGAGGAGTTATGAAAGCACACGTTTCTGCCCATCTTCATGAATTTCTGAGTCAGCAGGAATGGTGTAAAGTCTCATGATTTGCATTTCAGGAAGGTTCCAAGATTATGCAGATTTTCCACTCTGAGGACCAGCAACGAGAACCCCTATTTTAAGGAATTGGGACAGACTTGAACCCAGACAGCTCAACCCTGTTTCACCGACACACTATCAATTTATGAGATTTCTAACTCATCCAAGTATCTCGTCCTTAAAAAACAAAAGGTAACCAAAGAGTCTTCTGGGAATTTCTTCCAGGTTCCTGGTGTCCCAAACCAAGAAATGGACAAGACAAACAAAGAACACAGTGATGGTGTGCATTTATTGAAGGGAGAAAAGAAATATGCTCTGTACAGTGATAGCAGGCTGTGAAAAAGTCTCATGGTGACAAGAGGATAGAACAAAGAGGTCTTTTATTTCTGGTCTTTTATTTCCCAGACAGCAGTCCTGGTTATGTTTGATAGCTACAACACTGCGAGTTATATTTGCTACAATGCTATAGCTTCTCCTGGATAGAAGGTGCTGTAGATCCTACATACTGAGGGTTGTGTGCTTTCCAATTACCTGGGGTATTGTGGCTCACTGGCTAGATTGAACAGAAAAAATGTTAGGCCTGGGGATTTGGCTCAGTGATTCCGACACCTACCTCACAAGCACAAAGACCCGAATTCGATCTCCAGTACCAAAAAAAGAAGATACTGAGAAAAGAATTAGTGATTATTGATCAGTCTGTTTGATGAGAGAAAGTAATTTTACTATTATGCTATTATGTTGGAGATTTAGAACACAATATGAGGAGCAGTTCAGATTCCCACACTTCTTTTTTTGTTGTGTTTCCCTGGTTTTGGAATCAAAGGAATACTTGCTTCCAGGAATTAATTTGGAAGTACTGCTCTCCTTTCCATTTCACTGAAGAGTTTAAAGAGAAGTAGCAATAGTTGTTCTCTAAATGTCTTGTAGAATTAAGCATTGAAGCCATCAGGACCTGAGCTTTTCTTTGTTGGTAATGTTTTAATTGCATTTTCAATTTTGCTGAATGTAATTGGGTGTTTAGTCTTTTTATATCTTCTTTGTTCATCTTTGGAAGTTCATATGTATCTAGGAATCTGTTCATTTCTTCTGTTTGTTCCATTTTATTAGAGTACAAGTTTTTTGAAGTAGGTATTGGTGATCCTCTGGATTTCTTCTGGATTTGTTGTGACTTTACCTTTTTCATTCATAATTGCAGGAATTTGAGCCTTTTCTTTCCTAATTTTTTTTGTAAGGTTGGCTAAGGGTTTATCGATTTTATTTATTCTTTTGAAAAACCAACTCTGATTCATTGATTTTTTTGCATCATTCTCTTAGTCTCCATTGCATTTATTTATGCTCTTATCTTCATAATTTCCTCCCTTGTATGAGCTTTCAGTTTATCTTGCTCCTTTTTTTGCTGGAGCTTAAGCTTAAGCATTAGGTTGTTTATTTGAGCTCGCTCTGTTTTCCTGGTATGGGCATTTACTGCTATGAATTTCCCTTGTAGAACTACTTTAATTGTGACCCATAGATTCCTGTATGTTGTATTGGCATTATCATTTAATTGTAGAAACTGTCTAATTTCTCCTTTAATTTCCTCTGTGACACAATGGTTGTTCAGCAGGGTGTTATTAATTTCCATGTGTTTGTGAAGTTCTGGCGGTTGCTTAGGTTATTTATCTCCAGTTTAATTGCACTAGGGACTGATAATAAACAGGAGATAACTTCAATTCCTTTGCATTTACTTAAATTAAGCATGTTCTATGAGCTAGCATGTGGTCTATTTTGGAGAATGACCACTGTGCAGTTGAAAAGAATGTATATTCTGATTTTGTGGGGTGGAACACTCTGTAGACATCTACTAAGTCTCATTTATTCAAAGACTTAGTTCAGTACTATTATTTCATTGTTGATTTTTTTTGTCTAGATGTTCTATTTGTGTCAGTGGAATATTGAGGTCCACCACTATGATCGTATTAGTGCATATTTCATTTTTCATATCCATTAATATTTGTTTTGTATAGCTTGGGGCATTAGTATTTGTTGCATATACATTTAGGATTGTCATTTCTTCCTCTTGTATTGTTCCCTTTACAAGGATGTAGTGTCTTTCTTTGTTTAATTAGTTTTGGTTTGAAATTTACTTTTTCTGCAAATAAAATAGCTCCCCCTGTTTTTTATGTGTTCCTGTTGCATAAAGAACTGTTTTCCATACTTTTACTTTCAGTCTATGAGTTTCTTTTTGGACTAGGTGCATTTTTTTTTTTTTTTTTGGTACTGGGGATCGAACTCGGGTCCTTGCACTTGCAAGGCAGGCCACCGAACTCCTGAGTTAAATCCCCAGCCCTAGGTGCATTTCTTGTATACAACATATTGTTGGATTTTTCTTCTTAATCTATTCTGCCAGTCTATTTTTTTGATTGGTGAATTGAGACCATTAACATTGATGGTTAAGACTGTTACATATTGACTTTTTATTGTCATGTTATTTTCCTTTTATTGTCTCTTTTATTTTTCCCTCACTCCCTTTAATTTCTTGCCTTTCCTGGTACATTTACTCTGTTGGATGTTATGGAGTTATGGCCTTCATTTTCTTTTTCTAGGATACTGTTTAGAAGTGTTTGGAGTGCTGGTTTGGTGTTCATGAAATTTATCAGGTGTTCTTTGTCATGGAAGTATCTTATTTCCCCATCAGTTTTGAACGACAGTTTTTACAGGATACATCAGTCTAGGTTGGAAGTTTTTTGTTTTTTGTTTTTTGTTTTTGTTTTTGTTTTTGTATTTTAGGATTTGAAATACCTCACTCCAGGCTCTCCTTGATCTGAGGGCTTGTATTAAAAGTCTGCTGTGATTCTGATGGGCTTTCCTTTGCATGTGATTCATTTCTTTTCTCTAACTGCTTATAGTGTTTTGTTCTTCTGTAGGATTTCTGGGATCTTGATTATTATATATCTAGGTGTAGATTTCTTTGTGATCATGACTATTCGGAGTCCTATATGCCTCACTTATCTATAAGTCAAATTCTTCCCCTCTGTTTGGGAAGTTTTCTGTCATTAATTCTGTGAACAGATTTTTAAGTCATTTGTATTTTCTCCTGCTACTTCATGGATTCCTATCAGTCTTATGTTATTCTTCTTTGCGTCATCTAGGAGTTGTTGGATTGATTTCTCATGATCCCTTCATTCATTCTGCTGTGAATATTTTCTATAGAGTTTTTAATCTCCTGGAGAGTATGTTTGAATCTATTTCATGGATTCCATTTCTTTCCTATGTTGGGCATTCAAGGTTTCCATTTCTTTCCTATACTGGGCATTCATGGTTTTTATCATGGTCCTGAGCTCTTTTTTTTTTTTTATCTGTTTCTGTTCTAGAATCTCTAATCATGTCTTTCATTCTTCTCACTATCTCTGTGGTTATCTGAGAAATTATTTCTGTTTTGAATTTTTCCAGGGCCTCATTTATCTGTTTTGTTACTTCCTGTGCTATCAGTTCAGGGTGTCCAGATCGTTGACTGTCAGATTTTTCCACCTCATTTCCCCCATAGTTTAGCTTTGGTGAGGTGGAAGTCTACATTTGTTCCTTGTTTGAAAGTCTTCTCATGTCTATTTTTGTTGTTAGTATTGTCCTTAATTTAGTTCCTGGGTTAATACTTTGATCTTCCAAATATAGCCAATCTTTAAGTTTTGAGTCTCTAATGACTCTGAGGCAATCTCATTTTCATTATTCCAGGAAGGAGAACTGATTAGATCAATCACACCTTAGTCCAAGTGATACAATCCAGAATATAATATCATCGAGCACAGATTAGAAAATGACAATTTGTGGTAGTTATTAATCTATCGCCTTTAACTGGATGAATTAATTCAAAATCAAGGACCAGCCCAAAATATGTTTATAGTGAATAAACTCTTCAAGATAGCAACTTTACCCTTCAGGTTGGGGACTTAAAAGGAGTTGGGGAAGGAGGGACAGATAAGAGAGAGAAAGATTAGAAGTGAGGTCAGAGGACAGAGGAAGATCACACAAACTCTAGGAAACTAGAAGAGAAGAGGAGAAGACAGAACAAAATATACACAAGAACAGAACAAACTAACAGTAATAGGCTAGAGACTGTAATAACTTTCTTTTAAAACTCATGGCAAATGAGAGAAGGAAAAAGAAAGAAAAGAAATTCAAATTAGGATAGGAACAGGAACACATAGGGAGAGAAATGAAGATTAAGGTGGGAGAGAGAGAGAAAGGAAAGAAGATAAGAAAAAGAAGATAAAAAGGAAAAATTTTGAAAAAAGAAAAAGATAAAAAATTTAAATGTTTAAAGATAAGAGAAAAATATTACTTTAAAATAAAAAATACAAATAGAAATAGAGGGCCTACTTCAGCATATGACTCTGTTGACACAATAGACAGCATGGGCCAAAGTGTGCAGATCTACTTTAATTAGTCTCAGCAAACCAGCAGCTGTCACCTGAGGCTCAAACTGATTTCTGGCTGCAAGGCTCAAGTTGAGATCTCTGACCTCCTGCTGTGTTGAACTCTGCAAGGTTCTACTTCAGGTTCCAGCTGTCTTTCCTTGAAATTAGACAGGTTCCAAGATCAGGTGCTGGTCCCTCTGACTTATCAACTATGGTGGTGTGGTGTGCCTTTATCACAGAGATTTTCTTCACTTTTCCATTGGGCTTTAATTTTCATCTAGGGACCTCAGAGAGGCCCTCTTTCTTTTGTTCACAGGGGCAGGGGGCCTCAGACACTGCTGTGTTGACACCCACTTGGCTGGGCTCCTCTGCTGCACTGGGCTGAAGGGGTGGGCCTACCAGAGGTTCTTGCACTGCTTTTGTGCTCCTCTTTGCTCTGCACAACAGAGGAGGGCCCCTCCCATGCTTCTTGTGGAGGACAAAGTGTAGCAAATAGAGAGGTTAGGTAAATCATCAAGAGCTTGAGAGCTATAGCCTTAGCAAGATTACACACATAATGGTTCTAATTTAAATGAAATTCTCAATACAGGTTCCCATTTAAGTAATAGTGAATTAAGAACATTAATGACTCTACTTATCTGCATCCAGAGCAATACTGAAGACTGGCTTTCTGAAGAGGAGCCTCAGATCTTCCAAAGGTCCTCAGAGATAGCATTCATTATAGCCCTGTGAAAATTCTAGTGATTATTTCCCAAAGAAGATTTTTATGGTTTGTCATTAGGTCCCTTAAGGAAAGAACAGAGGAGTTTGCCAGGAACTTGGAATAAGGGTAGAGACTTGAGGGATTGTAGGTCTACCCTTCTTAGCTTCCTGTTAGCCTTGTGATTTCCCAAGGAGATTGTAGACATCTCTCTTTTGTGTCCCTTACAATGCATGACTGTGACCTCCTCCCCTGGAAAGACAAACTATTTCTAATAGTTGCACAATTTGTTGCTTATTAGTCAGCAAACTTCTTCTTTCCAGATTGCTTCATGAGAATGTAGCAACAGAAAGGCATATCTGGAGTCTGTATAGATATATAGCTTTTTGCATTTTCCTCATATCAATTCTTAAGTAAGAGTGATTAGATCAGCCTTTTGAGCAGAGGTCCCTAAATGAGGAGGTTTTTCTTCAGTGACCTGTTGTGAACTAACAACTGAGTAATCTGCCTTTTAATGTCCTTCTTGGACAAAGATCTTCCATCAATGAACAATACCTCCTCAGGGTTTTGGTAGGATTCAGGTCTTGTCTACTGGCATAGGTCTGAGAGTTTACTGGTTCATAAGAATGGCTGACTTCCAGGACTGTAGACATAGGACAGGCAGGATTGAATAGTGCAAGTTTTTATAATAACTTCAGGAGTATCTAAGAGCATGGCCTGATACTTGGCAAATTGTTCCCCTGTTAAGCATAAATACCCATAGATCTCAATAATATATCTGACCTGAGGAGTCGGAATTTCTAGTATCTGTCCTAAAGTTAGTTTTGCCTATGTGTAGGATTTAACATAGCTATACTTGCTATTGTTTTCAGGTGGGATAGCCATCCAGCAACCATACCATCTAACATTTTTTAAAAGTATGCCACCAAGCAAAGTAATTTTCCTAGGCTCTGGGTCTTCCTCTCTTTTTTGATATATAGAAGAAGGGTTATCTTAAGTCAGATATTATGCTATACTATGCAACAGAATCCACCTGTTGGATAATTAGGTCATGGAAATGTGGTGTAGTCCCAACAGGTAAAATCCATTTTGGTCAGAATTTGAGAATTGCCTCTAATTCTTGCTAGTAAATCTATTTCTAGCAAGGGACACTGTAGGACGATTAGAAACTCATGATTGACAAGCAACAGCCAGAATCCCACCCTGATACCATTAGTAAGTGCATGCAGATCACAGTGAGAAGCCAGTGTGGACCAGAGCAACTCTGCTGCTGGTACTTGCAGCCAGGGCCCCACCCCAACCCTGGCTTCTTGGGGCCACAAGCCCGAGCCATAAAGCTGCCAGGAAAAAAGCTGCACAAGTACACAAGAAACAGGGCAAGTCTTGCCCCAATACCATCAATAAGTATGTGCAGGTCACAGTAAGAAGCTGGTGTGGACCAGAGCATTGTGGCTGCAGGCACTTCCATCTAGGACCCTGCCCTGACTCCAGATACTTGCGCCCACAAGCCCCAGCCAAAATGTTGCCAGGAAAAGAGCAGCAAAGACACACAAACAACACCCAGGAGCCTGCCTCCATACCATTGGCAAGTGCCCACAGATGCTAGCTAGAAGCCTGCCCAGACTCCAGTGACTGGGATGCTCATCCCCCAGCCAAAGGCCCTACCAGACAACAGATATATAGGAAGCAGGCCTTAGTGAGAGACATGCCTAGATGCCATCCCAAGTGTGCACATGCCCCAGCCAGAACCTGCCCAGACACCAGGTCAGTTTAGCAATCCAGAAGGCCATCACTCTGAACCCAAGAATTGCCACAGTGGTGAGCAGCAAAGAAAAGGCTGCTCTGTGGCTTTCTGAGAATTAAAGACCAATGGGTGAGCAAAAAGTTGCTTCATCAAAGGCCCAGCAGGCTGCAACTTTTGAAATGAGAAGACAAGTAAAAAGTCTGAAACCAGACTTCCACATCACTTAAGGCAACCCCAAAAGGAAATGAGATGGAACAATCTGATACTCAATCACCTTGACTCCCTGAACTGGCAACAAAAGAGGATTTGAAAAAAATGAAATCAGAAATATTTTCTCAGAAAACAACAGAGATTGTGCATATAGTGCAAGACATGATTTATAGATCTAGAGCATACACAGATTAAAAAAAAAAAGGAGTTGAGGAACATGATGGAAACCCAACATAGGAAACAAATAGAATCCATAAAACAGATGAAAATAGATTTCCAGAAGATTAAAAACTCCAATGAAAGTTTATGCAACAGAATGAGCCAATGTGAGGAAAGAAGTTCAGATATAGAATACAGGGTCGCAATTAGTACCAGGAAAAGAAAAAGTATTTAAAATAGTAAGGGACCATGAGAAATCAACCCAGCAGCTGCTAGTTGATGCAAAGAAGAATAACATAAGACAGATTGGAGTCAATGAAGAAGCAGAAGAGAATGTAGACATTAAAAAACTGTTCAGAAAAGTAATGGCAGAAAATTCCCAAGTAGAGGAAAAGAACTTAACATACAGATGAATGAGATATATAGGACTCCAATAAGCCATGATCAAAAAAAAATCGACACATAGACATATAATAGTTAAGATTCTAGAAACCCAACAGAATAACAAAATACTACAAGCAGTTAGAAAAAAGAAACAAATCGCATAAAAAGGAAAGCCCATCAGAATCACAGCAGATTTCTCAACACAAACCCTCAAATCAAGAAGAGCTTGGAGTGATGTATTTCAAGCCCTAAAGGAAAACAGCCTCCAACCCAGATTGATGTACCCTGCAAAACTGTCTTTCAAAATTGATGGAGAAATAAGATACTTTTATGACAAAGAACACCTGAGAAACTTCATGAATACCAAAGCAGCAATCCAAAAAAAATTTTTAAATATTCTAAGAAGAGACAATGAGGATCACAACCCCAGGAAGCCCCGCAGAATGAATCCATCAGGCACAATAAGAAATTAAACACAAAAGGGGAGAATCCAACAAAAAGAAAAAGTCATGACAAGAACAGATCAACACATATATTAAAATAATCTATCTCAATGGTCTCAATTCACCAATCAAAAGAAACAGACTGGCAGAATGGGTCAAGAAGCAAGAACCAACAATATTCTACATACAAGAAACACAATTCAAAAAGAAATTCATAGCCTGAAAGTTAAAGCGTGAAAAAACAATACTCCATGTGACAGGACCAAAAAAAAAAGCAGGACTGGCTACCCTCTGCAGATGAAGTGGATTTTAAACCAACACTGATTAAAAGGAGGACACAACATCCTTGCAAAGGAAACAACCCAAGAGGAAGTGATGACAATCATTAACATCTATGCACCAAACACAAGTGCACCCAACTATACAAAACAAAAACTAATAGACTGAAAAATCTAATAAGCAGTAATACAATAGTAGTGGGGGACCCACTGTCACAAATAGATAGATCAACTAGACAAAAAATTTAAAAATGAAATAACAGAACTCAACCAAACTCTTGAACAAATGAATTTAACAGATGCTTACAGAGTGTTCCACCCCCACAAAATCAGAATACACACTCCTTTTGGCTGCACATGGGTCATTCTCCAAAATAGACCACATGCTCACTGATAGAACATGTTTAAGTAAGTGAAAAGGAATTGAAGTTATCGCCTGAATATTATCAGACCATAGTGACATGAAATTGGAGATCAAGAGCAAAAGAAACTGCAAGAATTTAAAAAACACATGGAAATTGAACAAGATACTTCTGTATAACCAGAACTCACAGAGCAAACCATGGGGCACAGAGCAAATTAAGAAGAAATCTGACAGCTTGTATAATTAAATGACAATGTCAATACAACATAGCAGGATGGGACACAATGAAAAGAGTCTTACAAGGGAAATTCATAGCACTGAGTATTCACACTAGGAAAACAGAATGAGCTCAATTACACAACCTGATGCTGAACTTCAAACTTCTAGAAAAAGAAGCATAGGACAAAGCCAAAGCTCACATAAGGGAGGAAATTATAAAGATCACGGCAAAAATTAATGCAATGGAGACTAAGAGAGGATACCAAAAAAAAAAAATCAATGAAGCAAACAGTAAGTTATTTGAAAGAATAAACAAAATTAACAAACCCTTTGCCAACCTTATCATAAAAAAGAAAAGGCCCAAATCCATGCAATTAGGAGTGAAAATTGTGAAATTATGACGGACCCAGCAGAAATCCAGAGGATCATCAAAACCTACCTCAAGAACCTCTACACCAATAATATGGAAAATATAGAAGAAATGGACATATTCCTAGATATGTATGAATTACCAAAGTTGAATGAAGATGACCTAAAAATTCTAAACAGCCCAATTTCAATCAATGAAATTCAAAACATAATAAAAATCTTACCGACTAAGAAAAGTCCAGTTCCCAATGGCTTCTTGCTGAATTCCACAGGACATTTTGAGAGGAACTACTGCCACTTCTGTTTAAAAGGGAAGCAACACTCCCAAATTCATTCCTGGAAACAAGTGTCACATTGATCCCAAAAGCAGAGAAAGACCCAACCAAAAACAAACTATAGGTCAATCTCTCTAATGAACACAGATGCAAAAATCCTTAATATACTGGCAAATAGAATTCAGAAGATCTTCAAACAGATCATACACCCTGACTAAGTGGGATTCATCCCAGGGATGCAGGGTTGGTTCAATATATGCAAATCAATTAATGTAATACACTATATTAATAGAGCCAAGGACAAAAATCATATAATCATCTCAATAGATGCAGAAAAAGCATTTGACAAAATCCAACACATTTATGATAAAAGCCCTCCAAAAAATTTGACCAGATGGTCTCTACCAAAATCTGATAAAACCCATCTATGAAAAAAATCCATCTATGAAAAACCAACAGCCAATATCACACTACATGGTCAAAAGCATAAATCCTTCACAATAAAACCAGGAACAATACGAGGATGTCCATTATCACCACTCCTGTTCAATATACTTTTGGCAACATTAACCACAGCAATTAGACAAGAGAGAGAAATAAAAGAAATAAAGATAGCAAATGAAAAAGTAAAATTATCATTATGTGCAAATTAAATGAAGAAAAGCCCAAGAACTCCAAGAACTCTTCTAGACTTAATAAACAAAGTTGGTAGTGTAGCTGGATACAAAGTCAACATACAAAAATTAATAGCTTTGATGTACATGAACAACAGACTCACTGAGAGGGGAATTAGAGAAACAACTCCCTTCATAATAGCATTCAAAAACATATAATATCTAGGACTCAACCTAACAAAAGAAATCAAAGGCCTCTACTTTGAAAGCTATTGCACTCTAAAAAAAGAGACCAAAGAGGACATCAGAAAATGGAAAGGCATTCCTTACTCCTGGGTAGGAAGAATCAATGTGGTGAAAATACCCATACTTCCAAAACTGCTATATCGATTCAATGCCACCCCAATTGAAATTCCAGCAGCATACTTCACAGACCTTGAAGAAACAATCCAAAAATTCATTTGGAACAAAAAGAGACCTAGAATAGAATAAGCAATTCTAGGGAACAAAGACAAGATAGGGGATACCACAATCCCAAACTTGAAACTATACTACAAAGCTACTGTGATAAAACAGCATGGTACTAGCAAAGAAACAGACCAGAGGACCAGTGGAACAGATTAGAAGATGCGGAAACAACTCCGGACACACTCAACCACCTCATCTTTGACAAAGGAGCCAAACACCCTCACTGAGGAGAAGATAGCCTATTTAATAAATGGTGCTGGAAAAACTGAGTTTCAATTTGCCAAAGATTTAAACTAGACCAATATTTCTCACCATGCACTAAACTAAAGTTGAATTGGACTAAAGATATAAATATTAAAACAGAAACATCAAACCTACTAGAAGAGAGGTTATGTAGAACTCTTGAAGACATTTTCATAGGAAACGATTTCATAAACAAAAAAGTTACACGTGAACTAGCACAAATGATCAACAAGTGGGATCTCTTCTTATTAAAAAGCTTCTGCGCTTCAAGAGAAACCACAAACAGTGTTAAGAGACAACTCACAGAAGAAAAAATTTTTGCCAGCTGTTCCTCAGAAAAAGATCTACTATGTAGAATATATAAAGAACTTTAAAAAAAAAATCAGACCTCCCAAATTTAAAGATCCAATCCAAAAATGGGCATCTGAAATGAACAGACATTTCTCAAAGTAGTAGAAATAGCAAATTGTTAAAGATGTGAAGAAATGTTCAATAGCACTGGTCATTTGAGAGATGCAAATGAAAACAACACTGAGATTCCACCTCATCCCAGAAAGAATGGCTGCTATCAAGAAATCAAACAATAACAAACATTGGCGGGGATATGGGAAAAAAGGAATGCTTCTCCACTGTTGGTGGGAGTATAGACTGGTGCAACCACTGTGGAAATCAGTGTGGAGATACCTTAAAGAACTAGGACTAGAGGTCCCATTTGACCCAGCTATTCCCCTGCTGGGTATCTTCCCCCCAAAATTAAAAGCATCATGCCACAGCAAAATATGTGCACC
Source organism: Fukomys damarensis (assembly GCF_012274545.1). Lineage (NCBI taxonomy): Eukaryota > Metazoa > Chordata > Mammalia > Rodentia > Bathyergidae > Fukomys > Fukomys damarensis. The sequence continues at coordinate 63,552,560 of NW_022900949.1, read as the reverse complement.
CATGTTCATAGCAATAGAGTTTACAATAGCTAAAATATGGAAACAGCCCAGTTTCCCATCAATTGGAGACTAGCTCAAGATGTGTGTGCATGTGTGTGTGTGTGTGTGTGTGGTACCAGGGATCACATTCAGGACCTTGCACTTGCAAGGTGGGCACAGTGCCACTGAGCTAAATCCCTGGCCCAAGATGTGATTTTTTTTTAATAAAATGGAGTACTACTCAGCCATAAAGAATAAGAAATTAGAGGCATTTTTAGCTAAACTGATGCACATTGAGGCAATACTCTCTAGTGAAGTAAATAGGACATGCATGTATAAATACTGAATAGTTTCTCTGGTGTGAGAAACTGAAAGTATAAATAAGGATCAAAGTGTATACTAGATAATGTGAAATAGGAAAAAAAAAGTGCAAGGGGAAGTGGAAGGGGTAGAGGAAAGGAAAGGAGAATTGTATTAACATGACAAAACGGAAACAAAGACTTTTGTAAATAGGGAAGAGTGGAAGGGTTAAAGAAAGGGCAGGAAATGGGGAAAATAAGAATCAAGATATATTATGTAGAGGTGCAGACCTCCAGTGATGAATATCGTTATATTGTATACCCAAAATGTACCAATAAAATTAAAAAAAGAAACTCATGATTAATCATTCAGTCTTCAAAGTCATATGTCAGAGCAGGAGTAAAGAATCTTTAATAAGGGTTCCCTCAACCCCCACTATGAGTATAGATCTAAAGAATGGTTTTCCAGAGAAGTAAGTCAAAACAGAATAAAATAATTTAATTGACTCACCCCTGACATCCAGCATTACCCAGAGCTCCTCATAGGAGATGGTAATATCTGTGGCGGGGCATTTTAGGTTCCCTTGGCCCTCTTTGGGGCTGGAAATGAGGGTTTTGGATGGCCCTCTCTAGACAGTCTTCCAGTGCCATAAGTCAGGAATGTTGGCTGCCTCACACATGGAGCAGGGACCTGGCAGTGGCTTGGTATCGTCACATGCCCAGTGTCCAGATTTCTTGCACTCAATCACCCTTGACTTTTCCCTTAGACAATTTGGATGAGTTTTAAAAATTTCCAATTACAACAGTTATAAATCTAGCTTTTGTCTTTTGATCCTCCTCCATGACCAGCAACTGGGTCATCAGTGTCTAGAGTCCTATCTGAAATCTCTTTATTAAAGTAATGAAAAGAACCTAAATCTCCTGAGAGATGACTGGGGATCTGAGGACAGAACCATCAAAGATATCACTCTGCTCATTGGGGGCCACTCTATATTTCATAGTTTCTGGGCTTTTCCTGAGATAAAGAGTCTCAAATTCCTGAGTATTATAGATTTCACTCTACCTTCTATGTTTTAAGCAGAAAAGGTCTAACTAAAAAATGGTCTCCTTTAAATTGTCATCCCATATCCATCACTGGCCATTCCCTGGTTCATATTGAACCCAAACTGTGTTTCAATAGTAAGTAGATACGCTTTTCCTTTTTCAAATTCACAAAGTCAAACTTTTTCTACTGATCTAGGATATGGCCTAGTGGCAAAGTCTGTGGATTCTGTAGGGGATGGTTCTTGAGGTTTCTAATGGCTCATTTAGGGGCATACAGAAAGAGACATCTAGGTCTTTGATCCCTAAGATGGCATCCAATGTAGAAGGTGTCCCTTGTGAGGCTCAAATATTCATTAGACAGATGTCTCTGTCCAAAGCTAGGATTATGTCGGTGTCTTTCATAGAAGCATAGAAAATAGCCCTAGTGAGAGCTTTTTGTAGACAATTGTGTCACAGATCCTTAAGATGCTATCTCATGTAGAAAGAAGGGACCCAATCTGAGCCCACCAAGCATCCCTTGTGAGACTCGAGCATTCACTAGACAGATGTCTTTATCCAAAGACAGGATGACACAGCTATCAGAAGAAAGCCCTACTGAGGGCTTTTTGTCTCCATATGGGAACCCACTAACTCCTTAGGGAGAAGGGTTTTGAGCCCTTTGATGGCTCTACCTAGCCCTTTGAACCTACATGACATCAGAGTGGAGTCCCTCCCAACTGGGCCTCCTTTAGCCACATTGAGCCACTGATGGCTCTGCTCAAGCAGAGAAGAGTCACCCAAGAAACAATACCTCTTACATTAAGCCCAATAGCAAGAGCTTTGGTATTTTGTTTAAGGTAGTAGAGATAGAAATCTCTATTCAGGAGAAAAAAGCCATTAAAAATCCTATGACTCGCTGTCACTTGAGTTAAGCTTTTACTGGCTGCTCTTTTGTTCCTCTCAAGCTATGAGGCATGTGTTTCTAAATTACTTACATTTTGTTAGAAGAAACAGAGAATAAAAACAAACATGGTAGGACCCAGCTGGCTGATTCAAAATGGGTCTTGTGACAAGACCTAGTCATGTGAGAAGACAACATGGAAGCCAGTAATGTGATGAGAAAATACCCTAAGACAGAACCTAAGAAAGAAACAGCCATCCAGGAGAAAAGCGTGGATGGTTCTTTAAGTTCAAAATGAGTAAACTTGGTACATGGCTATTCAAATAGAAGACCAACTTACCAATGGCTATTTTTCCCAAGAGTGAGAAAGCTCAGCAAAGGATCATGGAGAATAGAACCACGAGGTCAAAACAGCATACTAAACTCTAGATCATATACATAATACCCGAATGATCTGTTCTGCAACAGGGTTAATAACAGGCCCTCTGGCTGTTCTTTACTTACTTGCATCTGCAATGAGTGACAGAAATTGGGGAAAAGAAAAAAGAAAAGGAGAGGTAAACTTCAAGCAGGCCTGTAAGCCTCCTACAGTTCGAATAAAAACACAGAGGCCATGCATTCCCTACACACACACACACACACACACACACACACACACACACACACACACAGTTAGAAAAGTAAGAAACAGTTCCTGGCACCATGGGAAACACTCCCCACACACACACACACACACACACACACACACACACACACACACAGTTAGAAAAGTAAGAAACAGTTCCTGGCACCATGGGAAGAAGAGTCTCCTGATTTCCCCAGCCTAGAGGGGAAAGATGAGGAAAGAAAAAATAGAAAACTTCATAGCACTTTAGAGAGAAACAACAACAAAAAAATGTGCCTAAAGGGACTTACCTGCTCTCCTGGATGGCAAAAACAAATAAGCTACCCGAATTTGGGATGCTAGAGTCTCCTTCTGGTGGTGGTTTCTAGATTCTTTTTGTCCTGAGCAAAGAAATGGTCAATACAAGCACAAATGGTAGCAATGTTTTACTAAAGGTAGGAAAAGAAACAGGCTCTGTAGAGCAAGTTTGGTCCAAGTGAAAGTAGGAAAAGGTCCAAGAAAAAGTAGGAAAGATGTATACCCTACAGTGTGAAAGTGGGCCACAATGCAAGAGAGAATTCAGTGGAAAAGATTCAATATGGACTCTCCTTGTTTTATCCACTCCTCCAACTGAAGTCAGGTTTAGGTCATCCTATAGAGAACCTACTCAAGTTCTTAAAAGAAATGAACATACAGGGCTTTGGGAACTGTTCTGCACATGTGCATGGTACCTTGTCATGCCTCCTTTCCCAGCCAGTTTAAGCTGTGCCCTACCTTCTTGTCTCACTGTGTTAATTGTACATATCCTTACCCATAATTCACTCCGTTATAATTGTATCCATGAGATGCTACCCCTATGGATGCATAGACAATGAGTTTGTCAGTAGCCAAAGGTTACTTTCGGATACTTTGAGGTATTTCTGCACCTGCACCTGAGTTGGGGATTTCTACAAAAACTGATTGATTTATGTGTTACTACTTCATTTATGGCTAGTGTTTGGGAGCTATAGAGGTCCCTGGGTAAAACTAGGATGCTTAAAGATTGATGGAGTGGTGGTCATTAGCCCATGATTGATAGGAGGGCATGCCATGGCCCATGCTGACTACTATTCTACAGGGACTTACTAAGTCATACCAGGTTCATACTAAGATCAAGTAACTCGCATTAGCTCCTATCAGATTTTCTGTTGGGTGATGTGAGCAGAGGAAGGCAGTAGTGAGCCAATGAAGTTGCAAGGCTGTACAGTGGGAGCGGTGGTGTCTGTGAGAACTACAATGCAAAAGCAGCTATTCTGGCGGGTGGGGCTGGCTTCGGGTACAGCCAACACGGTGAGCCCCAGGGGCACATGAGGATTCTAGTGAGAATGGCAGAGCCATTCAGAAGGTGGTTACAGATAGGGCTGGCCTGCCAGGAGAGGAATGGGTGCTTGTCTCCTCCAAAGACGCAGACCTCATGGATGCAGCACAGACCGATGCCCTGTTCCAGGAAGTGCAGCCCGCTCATGTCATCCACCTTGATGCCGTGGTGGGGGAAACTGTTCCAGAATATCAAATACAATTTGGACTTCTGGAGGAAGAACATACACGTCGATGACAATGCCCTGCATTCCACCTTTGAGGTGGGCGTCTGCACGGCGGTCTCCTTCCTGTCCACCTGCATCTTCCGTGATAAGACGACCTACCCTATGGAAGAGACCACGATTCACAATGGGCACACACAGCGTTCACGTTTGGGTACTGCTGTGCCAGGAGGATGACTGATGTGCAGAACAAGGCCTACGTCCAGCAGCACAGCTCTACCTTCACTGCTGTCAACCCCACCAATGTCTTCGGCCTTCTCCACAACTTCAACGTGAGGACGGCCATGTGCTGCCGGGCCTCATCTGCAAGGCGCACTTCAGAGCAGCAGCTCAGCCCTGCCTGTGTGGAAGCCACAGAATCACAGAGGCGACTCATCTACTCATTGGACCTGGCCCAGCTCTTCATCTGGGTCCTGCAGGAGAACAGCGAGGTGGAGCCCGTCCTCCTCTCAGTGGGTGAGGAAGATGAAGCTTCTATTAAGGAGTCAGCCAAGGCTATTGTGGAGGCCATGGGTTTCCATGGGAAAGTCACAGTATCCTTTGCCTTCAGGGATGGACACTGTGCCCCTCCTCCATGTAGAACAACTGAGCAACAGCATCTTACTCCCTGGTGGTGCTCCCTCTGGCAGCTAGAAGGCAGTGAAAGACAGAGGTTCAAGGCTGGGTGGGGTTGGGGATGTACCCTCTGCTGTGACCTTGACCAAGGCTCCCAGTTTGACACAACCAAGTCAGATGGGCAGTTTAAGAAGACAGCCAGTAATGGCAAACTTCAGACCTACCTGCCCAACTTCCAGTGCACACCCTTCCCTACCCCCTTGGCTTTGTCCCCTACTGTGGCCTCAGCTTCCTTACTGTCATGTGGGAGTGGTGTGCCCTGCAGACATGGTCACCAGATCCCCATCAGAGCCTGTTACCACTTGGGAGGTGTCTTCCCTCTGTCCCTGGGGCCTCCATCTGCCCTGTCTCCTCCTGTCCCTCACTTGCCTACCAGCTCTCATCTGCCTGCCCCACAGCTGTAAAGGAAACCTGTACTTGGTTCACCAACAACTGTAAGCAGGCCCAGAAGTAAGGCCATAAGGGAAGCAGGTGCTCAGCTAGCAAAGCCCAGCAGCCTCAGCCTCAGAACTCATTGGGGGCTAAGGACACTGCCCAGCAATCCGGCCCAGAGAAACAAGGCCCAGGTGGCCTAGCACCTCCATGCCTCCCATCCCTGCCTTAGTCCACTCTGGTCCCACTGTCTGAGTCTGGGCCTAATAAAGTGCATTTTCATAGGAAAAAAAAAAGAGCTAAAAGGCACCCACATCATCTTGTCTATCCCCCAGCAGACAGTCAAAATGAGAGTCTCTCTGCACAAGGAAGTACCAATTTCCACCATCTTTAAGTGAAATGGTAAAGAAAGCACGATGACTTCAGATTCTCGGTGCCCACCTGAAAGTCCTTTAATGTCACCTACTGTACTGGGAAGTCTTACAGTTTGGCTTGTGTTTATCTCACCCTGAGATATTAAAATAAAAAAGGATTGAAGGCATATTTGATAACTGACATGTTTTCATTTAGATGTAAAATTAACTGGAGAGATTTCCATTATTCATTTGACCTGGGGTTCTAAAAGGGCTTTAATTCCTAAATATCATTAAACTGTATGCACTGAGAATGATAAAGCAGTTGAGTCTATCGTAATTAGTTTCCCAGTTCAGTGAGCAGATCTGAGGAATAGGTAAGGAGAGACAAGGCTCTGCTGATTCAATAATGTGAGTCAAAAGAACGGTGAAGGGGAGAATTCATCAAGCTTGGAGAAAAATGAGGCACTTCAGAAGAGAGCTGAGTCCAGGCAGGATGCCCACCTACTCTGATGATGATTTGAGACTCCCCTTGACTTCACTGAGTTCTTCAGAAAAAACAAAACCCACATGGTCAAAGTATGTGGGCTCAGAGAAAAGTATGGCCCCTGAGCAGTGCTGCGGTGGGTTTGGGCAGCTGGTGAATTGTTGTCATGTGGAAGGAGAGAGCTATTGCCCCAGGATGGTTTTTCCATTATGGTGCCCAGTGTCATCGCTTCCTCATGCCAACATGGGATGGGTGGGTAATTGTTAAGACAATGATAAAAGTGTTTTAAAAATCAAAGCAAGACTTTCTTCAGTGGGTTTAATCCATTATTCAAATACCTCTTCCATTCATTTGTAAGTTGGCTAATGGTAAGATAAGCACAGACACTGTAAAAAGCATTATGTAGTTTGATTGTCTAGAATGCCCAAGTTATGGTGAAAAAAAAGCCCCATTTCTAAGCCATATAAGACCATAATTGCCTCTAGGAAGGCTTTTATTGAAAATAGAGTGTAGGCAAGTAGATCTTACATTCAGATTGTTATAGACTTGATTTTCCTGTGGCTATGTGTAATTGTGAAAATCACAATGAGATGATTACTAATACAGAAGCCAATAGTTTATAGACCATTAGTGTATTAAACTTCTTTTAAATTTGTGCCAAAACAGCTTAGTTGTCAGTTATACTATTAATATATGAGAGCAAACTCCTCTTCAATAAATTAATACAGAAATGAGTTGTCATGTCATCTTTACAAAGGTGGTAGCTTCCAACCTGAAGCACTGATTTAGATATAAAAGGAAATTTTAGTTGATATAGAAAGCAGAATGCTGGGAATGCTGGACCAATAACTGGACATAACACATAACATCTTTCTTAAGAAAATATTCAGCTCTCGATGCTGTCAGAAATAGTATTTTTTGTAATATTCTGAAGCTCATATTGAATTGGTTCTGTATGTATGACCTCAAAATGTGGTGCAACAGTGTAGGAGACAAAATAGCTTTTCTTCCCCATCTCCAGGCTTGTAGCTAAGAGAAGCATATAAAATTACTTAATATGTTTCATGTGAAACAGGAGCCTTGAGAAATGAAGGTGCCCTATTTTTACACAGATTGAATGGAAAAGTCAGTAGCTGTGGAGAAGTATGATCTAATGGTAATCAACTGGAGGCATCTTAGTGATTTAGTGACTTAATGACAACGTGTCTCAAAAGACATTTAAAAGCAGTGGGGGAGGGGATTGCCGGTGTTCTAGTTCAGTGCAAAGGCCCTGGGTTCAATCACCAATACTAGAAAAAGAAAAAATATATATGTATATATATATATATATATATACACACACACATATATATCATCATCACATCATCATAAGTTGAGCCTTTGGCTCCTAGTGTTTATCCTGGAAATCAGTCCACAAAGCCATTTAGACAGAATATAGTAGAAATAGACAAAATTATCTGCTATGGTGATTAATTTTATTATCTTGACTAGCCCATACTTCCCCGGTATTTTGTCAAACACATCTGGATATTACTATAAAGGTGCTTTCACATGAAATTAATGTTTTACTCTGTACTGTGTTGGTAGCCTCCTCTGATCAGCTGAAGGCCTTCACAAAACACAGAGGCCCCTAAAGAAAGAGGGAAAATTGTGCCAGCCAAGTGCCTTTGGGCCAGGGATACAATATGAACTCTTCCTGGTCTCCAACCTGTTGACCTATTTGCAAAATAGGTCAGGCCAGAAGGCTGGAAAGTCAGGCTGCCGTTAATGTGACTGTCTTTGGGTAACATTTCTTCTTCTATGGCTGTCATAAATTGTTTAATATAGTTCCTTCTTTGGGATCTATTGTTAGGCCTGACAAGTGTTTGGAAACCCAGTTGTACCCCGATACTTTCGGCTACTTAAAACTTCTCCCTCCCTGTGTGGTTGTTGGAACCATAGGCCATTTGTTGTTCATTTCACTGATCCCAAAACCCAACACATCCCACAGCTGCTGAACACGGTGAAACTTTGTGCTCAACACCAGTCGCGTAAGTAAGTTCTCCCACAGTTTCAAAACTGTCATACTAAACAAGCACCCAGCACAGGAACTTTTGTGGAACGTACTCAAACTACATCAAACTCAGCAAGTCCTATCTGGAGCTGAGACAGTTCACTTCTCAGTTGATTTCCAGACCTTCCCCTGGGTGCCAACTTTGTCTTTCTGAGTCAGGACCAACACTTGTGTCTTTTCTTTTCCAAGAGTTCCCTCCCACTTTTTATAGACTTTGACATTTTACTCCTCTGTGGCACTAAGCAAACCGCTAAGTTACTTGGCAATGAACTGAGAATAAAAGTTTTCATTTCCTCCTCATCCCTCACAAGGAAGAAGACAGAGTTTTTACGCTGGATAAAACAAGCCCACCTGGGAATGCATTTGCATTACATTTCTGGAGTTCTCTGTACTTTCACATACAGCATTTTCACATAACAATATCCTGTAACAATAAGCAACATATATCTAGACCTCGTGCTTTACAGATGCAGAAGAGATTCATAACTCTCAGCTACTAGGTAAGGACCTTAACCAAAACTTGACCTCAGATCTTGAGATACCTTTCTCACATTCCACACATTTCTTCACGCCTCTTGCATTCCAAGCTATCTCCCAGATCTGCTCGTCAGATAACTGTGTGCTGAACTAGTCCAAGGAAAACAGCTCTGGAAACAACACTAGGACAGAGTAGGCAAACTAAGCTAGAAACCCTAGTAACAAAAATGAGCTCACCTTGTTAGATCCTGCTTGATTAAGGCTATGAGTGTTGCAGAAATATTTTTTATTCTTATTCAGTTAAAATTTCTTTTTATTTACCTGGTAGTTGTCAAGTGCTATATTATGCCTTTTAGGAAATCAGTAAAATTTATATACCTTAGCTGCCAACAAGGAAAACTTCAAGTCTTTCTGGTTCACCCTCATATGAACTCGTCCTAGGCATTCCCCCAGAAATGTCTATTCTGAAATGTGAAAACACGGCTGGAGAGGAGAAAGGGTAAATTTTTCACCAAGAAAGTCACAGTAATGTGTTCTTTCCAATAATTTATTCCCTCCCCGCCTTTCTGTCTCTGTGTCTGTCTCTTCCTCTCAATTCTTAGAAACATTCCTCTCAACTCACTCATGAAATTATATGAAAATTCATTCAAAGAATACTAAGAGTGGCAGGCATTGTCAGAGAAAAATTAAATACTCTAATGACCTTTTCTTGCTTTTGGCAAGAATTCATATGGCCTCTAAAGAAAATAAAGTATATGTTTTACAAAGCTGAAGTAATTCATCTTATTCTTCCAAGGCAAAGTGACTTACATCATTTTATCATTTCAGCCTAATAGTTATGTGACATTTCAAAATATAATGTATTACTAAAATATAAAAATCAAGAAGAAAGTACACCACAGTGAAAAGAACTACTAGTCTTCTTTTTAATTCTCCTAGGTTGAATTTTTCCATTCTGCCTGCATGTCTCTTTCTAGTTTGTAGAATGAGACTCTTTTATAAAGCCAAGTATTTAGATGTAGGCCTGTCTACTTCAATTTTACTGTTTATGGAAGAGGATCCATAGGAAAAAAATCTCAAGTTTTTTTTTTTTTAATTCTCCATTCCTGTCCTACACATCTTAGGACCTTGACTTAGACTGAGAAGGTTATATTCTCTTTGTTTATTTGTTCACTTTGTTCTCTAAGTTGTGCTTTGAGCTGACTCAGTGATATACTTAATGTGACATTTCTAAGGTAATCCCTTTACTTATGTCCAATAAACTATCTGCCACAGAATGGGCCTTCAAATGTAGCAGAAGAATGAAAGACAAAGACTCTAGTTGAGAAGCCCAAGTAGAGCTATGTGTTCTCTAAACCCAACCAACTCACATCACAAACCTTTCAGTGGGCCGGGGATTTAGCTCAGTGGTTCTGCCACCTGCTTTGCAAGTGCAAGATCTTGAGTTTGATCTCCGGTACCAAAAATAAATAAATAAATAAACCTTTCAGGCAGCCTCCAAAGCTCCAAGAGTGTCAAGGCATTCAAAAGCCTAAGCAATATGGTTTTACCAAGTTTTTGACTCCTTATATTCTGAACACAACTACAGTGGCACAATTAAAAATAGGGACTTTTGAGATCACAGACTAAAAACCTAGCCCTGCAACTTAATTGCTGTTTGACTTTCAAATTTATGAGCCACAGTTTTCTTATACTTAGAATAAGTATAGAACTATTTCATTGACTTGCTATGGAAATTAATAAAAATAATTTACTAGTGCTTAACATAGTTCTTGACATAAATTAAGTGTTCACTAAATAAATCAGTAAGGTTTGATGGCAACAGATTCTCCTGACTCTTGTTGGCCTAAAAATTTTATTTCATCTTTCTCTCTAGTGGAAAAAATATTTTTGAGTACTTTAAACATGTTATTAAATTGCTCTTGGTTTTTATTGTTCTGTTGAGCAGTCCACTATCAGTCTAACTGCTAATCCTTTGAGAGACATGTGTCTTTGTTCTCTGCTTTTTTTGGTTTGTTTTACTTTGTTTTAATTTTGTTTTTGAGGGTGTTTTGTTTTTATTGGTACTGTGTATCGAACCCAGAGCCTTTGCACCAAGATATATCCTTACCCCCTCTTTTTTAAGACAGGGTCAAACTTAGTTGCTCAGGATAGGCTCAAAATTGAGGTCCTCCTGCCTCAGCATCCTAGAGTGCTAGGATTACAGGCCTGTGCCACCATGCCAGGCTGTTCTCTGTTTTTAAGATATTCTCTTTGGTTTTGGTTTTCAACCATATTATGAGACTGAATTTTGAAATTTTTATTTCACTTGGAGTTGATGGAACTTCATGATTGTAAGAACCAACATGTTTGAGTGATTTTTTAAAGGCAGAGGTTTTACTGTGTAGTTCAGGTTTGCCTTGAACTCACTATATAGCCCAGGCTGACCTTGAACCCTCAGCAATCTGCCTCGCCATACTTAGTGCTGAGACCATAGGCATACACTGCCATGCCTGGCAATTAAATGGATTTTGAAGCTTTCCTAGTAGTTCAATTTTAAAAACATTTAAGAAGTAAGCACTGGAGAAATAGATCTCATTTTAATTTCTTACTTTTTGTAATAAGTTACTTCTTCCTAGCATTGACATTTTTTCCCTTTATTATTTTCTTGATTCCCTGTGCTGTTGAGTCCCATTTGTAAGCCTGATTAAAACCAATAGACATCCACCATCAGAATCAGGAAACTTCTACTTTGACCAATAGAAAACCTGGATGAAAGTGAAAAGAAGGCTAAAAATTTTCCTAGTATACATAAGAACTATAAGGGTAACAATTTAATTTTAAAAATCGCACCTATATTTTTTTCTGAGAATATTGTAAATAACCCAATATAATCTAAGGAAAGACAGAATAGGACACTGTGTGGGAACCAACATTATCTATATCTTGGAATTCTGTGTTTGCTTGTTTGTTGAATTTAGAAATCAAGAAGTAAAATCTTCTGTACTTTGAAAAAATATAACATTGGAACCCTGAGGCATTTATTTAGTTATTTATTTCTTTTTATTTATCATGGTACTGGGAACTGAACCCAGGCACCTCCCGCTCAATAACATTTCTGGAGCCTATTTTTATTTTTTTATTTTGAGTCAGGGTCTCACTAAGTTATGAAGTTGCCCATCCTAGGCTCAAACATTTCACTCTCCTGCTTCAGCCTCCCAGAGTGCTGGAATCACAGGTGTATACTACCATAGTGGGCTCGGAACCCTGAAATATCATTTAAACCTTTCTGAGAAAGGAGCATTTACAATATATGAAAATGCATAAACCTGTGACATGAGAGAATATAAAGCCTACACCTTTTTGTTATTGACATTCTGACTAGAACTAGGTTCACCCCAGGCAAGTAACATGAGGAGGCAGCTACACAGGACTGTTCCATGCTTAAGTACTCCCCCTTCAGGAAAATACTTTGCATCAGTAATTGGGCAGGGAAGAGAAATTATGCAAGTTAAAATGCCTCCAACTACAACCAAGGGTTTGGGGACCCCGAGGAACAGAGCCCTACACTAAGAACTGCATCACTCAACAGCCCTGAGGAAACCACCCCAGGAGCAGCAACTTCCACCTCTCCAGCTGCTCTCACAGGGACCTCAGTGACTCATCTGCTGCCACAGGCCCAGCCACAGCACGTGGCCTCAGGAGCTGCGCTAGACAGGTCCTGAGGAGAAACTGAACCCTTCATGACAGCTAGAGGCAGAGTTGTCAAGAGGGATGGGAAATAGACATTAGTGCCTACACAGAGAAAAATATGAGTAAATGTAGCAAAATTTAGTCATCAATGGTTCATTAGCAACCAAACTTAATTTTATTTTTATTTTTATTAGTACCTTTGCAGTATGTAGTTATTACATTCACTGTAGGGAATTGGTACATGTATATAACACATTTCAATTCCCTTCCCTTCTTGCCCATGTTTTATTTTTCCAGTATCAGACTCATGAATTTATCTTATAAGACCTTATAAAGTTAATTATTAGATATACAGATTGAAAACCAGACTTATAGGCCAAAGAACACATAAAACATGTAAGACAAGTGTACTAAGTCAAGAAACCAAAATTAATTTACCTCTTCAAACATGTTTCATAGTGACTACAGTGCCCCTTGAATATTAGTATTAATCATTTCACTGGAACTTGTGATTCTTCTGCCTCACCCTCCTGAGTAGCTTGAGATTACAGGTGTGTGTCCCACGCCCAGACTCAGACTATATATTAAAAGAAAATAACTTAGAATTTCTAACCCGTCTGGCCTATAATTTAGAATTCTAATATTGTCTGTTTCATGCTACGTTTTCTGCCATTAAACAAAGCACATGAAGCATTAAATCAGAAATGAGAATTTCTTCAAGCATTTCCCAGCACAGTATCAGGGCTAAGGACAACCCTCGAAAAGATAATGGACTCAGATCACTAAATCCAAAAATGTCAGTGTTTTCAACTATATAAGTGGCCACAGAGAGAGAAAAAAAATGACTACGAAGCAACTCACAAAATGTGTTCACAGACGCAGACATTTAAACAGAAAATGCACAAGCAAATGAAACATGAATCTCCTTAGATAACAGAGGCAAAAACGGCTACACTCAGATATTTTTTCTCGTGATAGAATGACTTCTAAGCAACTAACATTTTCAAAGATTTTGTTCACTACTATTGACTATGGGGGGTTATGAAAGGGCAGTCATTCAAACAAGATAAATGACACAATGGCAGCTTCATTATTTGTAGCCACTACAATTTTGATTTTCACTAAAGGCTATCTCATCATCTGTCTACCCCTTCCAAACCCCCACAACACCCCTGGTACTTGTTTGCTCTTTGGTGCTATGTTTCTAGAATATTTTGCATAACTAAGAAGGAATTGAATAAAATATTATAATTTACAAATCTCACTTGGCAAAAGAATGTGCATATAAATCAATACTTTTGGTGAAAACCATAAAATCCTTTTAGTCTTTTAAGGAATTCACTTTGTTAATTGTGTGAATACATTCAGAGGAATAATACATTTTAAAGTGCCTCACTTGCTACATACATAGTTTTTTTTAAATTCCTAATGCTGCCAAAGCAAAGGGCAAAGAAAGAAATGTATCCAGCCTCTAGCTACATCAGTGATGCCATCCTGCTTAAAAAGGACCCCAGAATTAATTTTTCTCAGATAGATTGAAAGATCAATAGATGATTGATAGAGATGATAGATAGATAGATAGATAGATAGATAGATAGATAGAGATAGATAGACAGGCAGACATCACAGGAGACAAAAATAATAATATAGACAGAACCTGAACAGGGATTTACAGTTGGACAGAACTAAATTTGAAGGCAAGCTCTTCACAATCAACCTTGACCGTGGTCAAACATTCAGCCTTACTAGGCTTAAGTTCACCTTCTGAGAAATGGAGACAAGACCTACTTCCTGGAGTTCTGTGATAATCAGTAATGTATTATGTATACATAACCACCTAATGGTGGACATCATACCTTTTCTCTTCCCCTTAAGAGGTTGGCAAGGAACGATAGAAGAATCATAATTCAAGTAATAGTTTTTAAATTATACTGGGTCTTTTAGGCCATGTGCCTTCTGCCTAAGGGAAATACACACACACACACACGCACACACACACACACACACACACACACACACACACAATACATGTCCCTAAAGCCCTAATATTATTGGTCTCTGGTAGAAAGAGAAGGGCAGTAAAGCCCAGATCCAAATAGTCTTATTGTTAGCCCATCAAATACACAGAGTCCAGAAGCATATCTAAAACAGTCCATTTCCTTAGATTTGGCTTCTTACTAGGATGCATGCTCAGTTCTGAACAGAGCCACATAGCCACCAACTTAGATATTACAGAGAAATATCCTCTCTCTTGGAACTCTGACTGAATCTTTATCTTTCCCAAGGTTCTTTGAACCTTACAGAGGTTACTCATTAATTTTTTGCCTTAAAAATAATGTCTTTCCTTTGTACAAGTGATACCTCTTCACTCCATCAAACCATCTAGGTGGTTCTGGGCATAGTATTCTGGGAATTAGAGTAGAAGATAGGTGGATAGACAGTGTTTTACATAGATGACCTCATTTAAGATAGAGTCGTTTTCTGGTGGTGAGCACTTTCATGTTGTCCAGGAAGCTTGTGGGAAAATCCAATGTGATTTTATGCTACTTTTCACCAAAGAAAAAGAATAGAAAAAAGAACCATTTTATCATCCTCTTTCCATGGAAACTGAATCTTCCCAACCAGATTCCTTCCTCACCCTTTGATATGTCTCCACACGAACTTCATCTACAATACTCAATCTTTAGACTTTTCCAGAGCTAACAGCTTTTGCAGAGCTGCAGATTACTCCACTACACCATCATGTCCACTGTCATAGCCACATAGACCCCAGATTCCAGTATTTTTGCAGTGCCAATTATACTCTTCTTCTGGCCTTGGATTACACTCTTGATAAGGGTTGCGCCTCCTCCCTGGTTCGGAATGATAGACATCTTCCCTTTCATCTGAGAGGAGTGATTGTTGAGCTGGAGAGTTCCTACTTCTCCCTGTCCGTGCACACCTTTCCCACTCCTAGCCAGAGTGCAAGTGGCACTCTGAGTGCAAGTGGGATCATGGCTTTATTACAGCCAAGAGCTTTGTCACAAAAAATAACATATCCTTTCTTTGTGAGCCCCCAGATAAGTGGCACAAGAGGGTGCTGAGCCCTGGCTCAGTTCAGCCTTCAAATAAACCTTACAAACTTGAAGGTACCTAAGTTAGTCTTTTATCAGTCTGAACACTGGCTTCAAATCATGTTTGATATGCATCTATTAAGTTTCCTGGCTTACTCTTGCTTCTATAGGTGATAGACTAGTTCTTGACTTTTTAATCCCAAACAACTGAAACTCCTTTAGTGGTAAAATAGCTCTCAAAGTTTCTTACTTTATCAGAATGAACCCAAGAAAGAACTCTTTAAATTGCTAAGATTTTCTTTCCTGAATCTGCATGGTATATGCTGGGGGTTAAAAAAAAAAAAAAGGCATAACTAATCTATTACCACCAATATCTTACCACAGATTCAAAGGTCTAGCTCTCAAGCAAACAAACAAGCAAAAAAAAAATAGTGTGGATTAATTCTAGGGGTTTGTTCACTGAATAGTTTCCAGATGGCTACCATTAAGGAAAATATTTAATGAGTGCACAAGATCCACTGGCCTTGTTTTGTCACCATATTTTCCACCGTCAGAAGATTTTCCCTGAATACTTTCCATGCTTCTTTCCTCCCCAAATGACTTGTGTCATCATGAATCACTCTGGGTCCTAGAAGGCACTGCTTGCAAATCTTTCTGAGGCCAATCTATCTACATGACACCCCATTTCTTCAGTAGAGGCTTCCTGTTCTTAGAAAAGCCTTTGCTCTTCCCTGCTATAAGCTCACCTTACCCTCTCCTGTCCTGCCCAAAACTCTAAGGTCTCCCTTTAAGAGTTGCCCATCCTGTCCCACAAGAGCAAAATGAGGAAACTTGCTAAGAAAAATTTCTCAGCAGATATGGCCACCTTTCCATGCCCAGGCCCCCCTGCAGACTATAGTGTCTTTCTCTATTGGTGTCTTTCTCCCATCGTCCTGATCGGGAGTCTTCAGTTACACCCATTTCTCCATCATGAAGGGAAAACTGTGACTCCTTTGCTAACAGCCTAAGGCATTCAAAATTTGCAGCATAGTATATTGATTTGTATTTAGTCATTTATTTAATATCATTATATTTTCTTTAACATCCCATCTTCTAATATACTAGCACTTTACATATCCAGTGCTGGGAAGAAGGGAAAGGAGAAAAAAATGTGTCCCTCCAGTCAAAAACACAAAATCTTGTCAGCAATTTGAAGACATACACTAACCACCTGTATTAGTATGCCACAGCTGCTGTAATAAAGTGCAAACTAGGTGGCTTCAACAACAGAAATTTATTGTCTCACAGTTCTGGAGGACAGAAATCTGAATCACAGTACCAGCAAGGCTGGTTTCTGTCCTAGAGAAGGATCAGTTCCAAGGTCCCATCACCGTGGCTTGTAGATGGCATCTTCTCCCTTTGTATCTTTACATTCACTTTAGGAATGTCACTAAGTCAAATTGATAGGGAAAACTTTTATAAATAGCAAAAACCTATAAAGTGTTACAATGTAAAATGGCTTCTGCTGTCTCTAACAGCAGTTTGTTTTGTTTAACTCAAAAGTTATAGACACCAACGACACTAACTGCTGAATGAGGCATTTGGTCTGACCCTGAGATTACAGTCAAGGTCTTGAGCTCTGATGAGACTCGAGCCACCTGATCGTAAAAGTGTCTAAATGAAAGAACCCATTGCTAACATTTGCTCCCCTAACCCTGAACACCCCCTTCCTATGGGATAGAATAGACAACTAGGCAAATCTTAAAAGTAGACTCCCCAGCTGCAAAGAACTGTTACGTCTAGGTTGAAAAGATTAACTATTCTGTGACCGTGATTTGAACTGTGAGAATGAAATGTAGCCACCCAAATGAAGTCAAGGCTGTAAAACCCTATAAAAGGAGGAGTCATAACCCAGTGTGTCGTCATCGATCCAGGCACAGCTTATGTGCGGTCGACCCTTATTGATAAGTAAATTTATTATTTTACTTTCATTCTGCTGCCTCTCTGTGCGTCACTTACTGATTCCTTCCGTAACAAAGTCTCCCCCTCTTTGCAAGGACACAGCCATGTTCATTTAGGTTACACTCAAATGGCTTCATATCAACTTGCCTACTTCCATATGGCCTCAGACAAGGTGACATTCTGAGGCACTGGGGTTAGGACTCCAACATATCATTTTCTTTGTAGGAAGGGAAATAAATTCTACCCATGGCACCTCCAAGCCACAGACACTGCTCAAGAATCACAGACTAAAGCATCATCATAATACAACATAAAGATTTGAGTGTCAGTTAGAAAATAATTTTGTCTAATTCTTATGTTGATATTCAATCAACCATAATAACACAAAAATATACTCCTTCCCTTCAAACACACCCCATTAATTCACTGATCTTTACAATTACATAGACTATAAGTATGTTTTTATTCCCAGTCTCTATAAGTGGTATGAATTCTGGCATCTTAAAGCCCAATGTTCAAATAGGTTAATTTTTTAAATGCTTTTAGTGTTTTTCAATCATTAATATTGTGATAATTATGGAAATGTTTTAACATTAATAACTAATGAATTAACAATTATTGACCAAAAAAATGTGACATTACTAGTGAGTAAAGTTTCATAGAAAATAAATTACACACTTGCCATATACACTTGCCAACATTTTTCTATTTTGCATTGCTTGGGCAGTTGCCAACTAGCATTTGTATTCAAGAAAGACCAAGAAATTATCATTCGTGCATTTACCCACTTTAGCTCAGGGCTTATAAAGAGGTGCTGCATTAGTAACTCTGTTTTTTTTTTTTTTTTTTTTTTTTTTTGAGACAGGGCCTTGCTATATAATCCAGATTGGCCTTGAACTCATTGTGTATCCCAGGCTTGAACTCATTGTGCAGCCCAAGATGCATTAGTAACCCTCAAAGTTATAGTCAGTGAACATTAAAAATTTTTCACCTACATTAGAAGCTTACTCTTCAGAGGTGGATGTAATGGCACATGCCTGTAATTTGAGCTATTACATGAGGTTGAAACAAGAGGACTGCAAGTTCCAATTTGCAATTTAGTGAGACTCTGCCTCAAAATAAAATTTTTCCATTGTTTATTGGTATATTTAAGGCAAATAATACAGTCACATTTATAATTGGGCTCTTGTACCTTTACATGATGTATCTTAGTTCTTATTTTTTCCCCATTCCCCTGCCCTCCCTTCATCCCCTCACCCTTCCCTATTTACATAGACTTTGTTTCCATTTCTTCTTTTTTTCATATTTTTCAAAATAAAATTTTTAAAGTGCTGGAGATGCACTCAGTGGTAGTGTGCTTGGCCAGCATGCATGATTCCTTTGGTTCAATCTTTCATATAGGAGGAAAAGGGAAGTTTATGTTTATTCTTCAAAAAATTTTTTCTATTGCTGTTTGAAATGGAACCATCAGACAAATTAAACTACACAAGCAATAATGCTTCTAGAAAGAGAAATGATTTTAAACAGATTTGAAATTTCCAGATCATATCTGCACTTTAGGTAGGTCAGGAAACTTTTGCAAAATCTGCTGTTTTTCCTTTCAGTTTTCAAGGGGTGACAATATCTAAACTGTTTTCTTTTTTCCTGTAAATTTTGCCTATCTAGGGAGATATTATTTTTATAAAGGTCTAAGCTCTCTTTTATATTGATTTTTATATCTATTGATTAAATCAACTTTTTGGCTACACATAGCACTGAAAACTTAGGAGTTTTATAAGTTTAGCTTCAAGTGTCATTTTCAAGACATTCTTCTTATTTAAAATAAAAGGCATCCAAAAGAGACAGATAATGCAAAGGAGAATAACATAAAGTTGACTGGAATCAATGAAAACTCAGAAGATAGAACAAATGACATTTAAACCCTGTTCACAAAAGTAATGGGGTAAAGGGAGGGCAGGGGTAAGGGGAAAAAATGAGAATCAAGACTTGTCATGTAGAGGTACAAGATCCCAATAATGAATGTAACTTTACTGTATCCCTAAAATGTACCAATAAACTCAATTAAAGCTGAAAAAAAAAGAGTAATGGCAGAAAACTTCCCAAATATGGAAAAAAGCATTTGACATGTATGTAAGTGAGGCACATAGAACTCTAATTAGCTACCATCAGAAAAAAACTAAACCAAGGTATACAAGAATCAAGATTCCAGAAATGCAACACAAGAACAAAATATTAAAAGCTGATAGAGAAAAGAAACAAATCACCTATACAGGAAAGCCCATTAGAATCACAGAAGACTTCTCAACACAAACCTTTACATCAAGGACAGCTTTGAGTGAAGTGTTTCAAGTCCTAAAAGAAAACAACCTCCAACCTAGACAGATGTACCTCACAAAATTATCTTTCAAAATTGATGGAGAAATAAGATACTTTCATGATAAAGATCACCTGAAAAAATTCAAGACCACCAAATCAGCATTCCAAAAAGTTCTGAAGGATATTCCAGAAAAAGCCAATGAAGATAACAATTCCATGCATTCCAATAGCCAGCAGGCACAGCAAATAGAGAGGAAAGAAAGGGAACCAGCAACAGGAAACTAATATGACAAGGATAAATCAATACATATCAGTTATAACCATCAATGTAAATTGTCTCAATTCACCAATCAAAAGAAATAAATTTGCAGAATGGATCAATAAACAAGATCCAACAATGTGGTACATGCAAGAAACACATTTAAGTAAAAAAAGAAATGCACAGATTGAAAGTCAAAGGATGGAAAACAATGCTCCATGCAACAGAAACCTGGACAAAAGCAGGAGTAGCTATTCTGATTGCAGACAAAGTGGATTTCAATCCAAAACTGATCAGAAGAGATGAAAAAAGTCAATACATACTTGTTTAGCAAACAAAGAGGAAGAGACAATAATTGTAAATATATATGCACCAAATACCAGCACACCCATCTATATAAAACAAACATTAATGGACATGAAAAATCAAAGGAGCACTAATACAGTTGTAATAGGGGAGGGACAGCATGGCAGCACTGTGCCTGCTTCACAAGCACAGGGTCCTGAGTTAGATCCCAGTATCAAGAAAAACAAAAACAAAAATAACTGTAATAGCAGACCTCAATACCCCACTATCATAAATAGACAGATCGACTAAACAAAAAATCAACAAAGAAATATCAGAGCAGAAACAAACCTCTGAACAAATGGATTTAGTAAGTATCTATAGACTGTTCCACCCCACAATGACAGAATACATATTCTTCTCAGCTGCACATAAGACATTCTCCAAAAGAGACCACATACAAGCCAATAGAACACACTTAGGTAAATGCAAAGGAATTCAAATTGTCCTGTGCATATTATCAGATCATAGTACAATGAAATTAGAAAACAATGGCAAAAGAAACCTCAAAAACTGCATAAATACATGGGAATTAAATAAGACTCTCCTGAATAAAAAATGAGTCACAGATAAAATTAAAGAAGAAATTAAACAGCTTCTACAATTAAACAATAATGCGACTGTAGCATACTGGAACTTATGGGATACAACAAAAGTAGCCCTGTGAAGGAAATTTATAATAGTGAAATCCCATACCAGAAAAATGGAGAAAGCTAAAATAAGTAACCAAATGATGAACTTCAAACTTCTAGGGGAAAAAAAATCAAGTTAAACATAAAGCACAAACAAAGGAGGAGATAAATTATAGAGATCAGAGCAGAAATTAATGCAATTGAGACAAAGAAAACAATATAAAGAATAAATGAATCAAAGAGTTGGTTCTTTGAAAGATTAAATAAAATAGACAACTTATCAAAAAAAAGACTCAAACCCATGCAATTAGAAATGAAAATGGCAAAATCACAATGAACCCTGAAAAAAATTCAGAAGATCATCAATACTTGCAACAAGAACCTGTAATCTAATAAGATGGGAAACTCAGAAGAAATGGACAGATTCCATGATACATATGAATTACCACGACTGAATAAAGAAGATACAAAAATTATGCTGAACCCAGTATCAGTCAATGAAATTGAAGAAATAATTTTAAAAACTACTAACAAGGAAAGCCCAACTCTTGATGGATTTAAAGAAGATCTAATGCCACTACTCCTCAAATTCTTTAATGAAATTGAAAGGGAAGCAATACTCCTGAATTCATTCCTGGAAGCAAGCATTATCCTGATACCAAAATCAGAGAAGGATTCAACCAAATTAGATCCAATCCAATCTCACTAACGAATATAGACACAAAAATCCTCAGTATGATACTGGCAAACAGAATGTAGCAAATCACTGAGAAGATTATACACCATTATCAAGTAGGATTCATCCCAGGGACACAGAGATGGTTCAACATATGCAAATCAAGAAATGTAATACACCACATTAAGAGAACCAAGGACAAAAAACACATGATCATCTCAATAGATACATAAAAAGCATTTGACAAAGTCCAACATCCATTGATGATAAAAACCCTGTAGGAAATCAAAATAGAAGTTCTTTATCCCAAAGTCATAAAAGTCATCTATGGAAAACTAGCAGCCAACATCAGACTAACTGACCAAAAACTGAAAGCTTGCTCTGTAAAATCAGAAACAAGATAAAAATATCCACTCCTATTCAGTAGAGTTCTGAAAATATTAGGGAGAGCAATTAGACAAGAGAAAGAAATAAAAGGAATAAAGATAGGAAAGAAAGAAGTTAAATTATCATTACTTGGGGATGACATGATACTCTGCACAGAAGATCCCAAAAGCTCCACCAAAAGACTCCTAGATTTAATAATCAAATTCATTAGTATAGCTGAATACAAAGTCAATACTCAAAAACCAATATTATTCCTGTATAAAAATAAGAAACTCAGTAAGAGAGAAGTTAGAGAAACAATACTTTTCACAGTAACCTCAAGAAAAGCAAAATACTTAGGAATCAATCCAATGAAGGAAGTAAAATACTAAACATTGAAAACTACAGTACTCTGAAAAAAAGAGATTAAAAAAGACATAAGAAAATGGAAAGACATCACTTGTTCTTGGACAGACAAAACCAAAACAGTGAAAATGGCTGTACTTCCAAAATTGCTATACAGATTCGATACGATCCTGATCTAAATAGCAGCAGCATACAGAAAAGAATTCATGTGGAACCAGAAGAGACCTAGAATAGTATAAGCAATTCTGGGCAACAAAGGCCAGGCAGGAGGTGTTACAATCCCCAGTTTGAAATTATACTAATAAGCTACTGTGATGAAAGCAACATGGCACTGGCAAAAAAAGATATGATGATCAATGGAACAAATTAGAAGATGCAGAAACAACTCCAAACATACTCAGCCAGTTATTCTTGACAAAGGGGCTAAACATTTTCACTGGAAGAAAGCCTTTTCAAAATGGTGCTGGGAAAGCTGGCTATCCTCACACTAAAGATTAAAACTAAACTCATGCCTCTAACTATGCACTAAACTAAAATTGAATTGATCAAAGGTCTAAATATTAAAACATAAACACTTAGTCTGCTGGAAGATAAAATAGGTAAAACTCTTGAAGATATAGGTGTAGGCAAAGAATTTATGAACAAAGCCCCAATTGCACAAGAAACATAACAAAGAATCAACAACTGGGATTATGTCATATTAAAAAGCTTTTGCACAGTAAAAGAAACCACCAACAGAGTGAGGAGACAACCTACAGAACAAGAAAAAAATTTACCAGCAATTCCTCAGACCAAAGACTAATATCTAGAATATATAAAGAACTCAAAAAGATCAGACCCCCCCAAATATAGAGCCAGTTAAAAAATGGGCATCTGAAATAATAGATACTTCTCAGGTGAGGAAATACAATTGGCCGAAAGATAGATGGAAGAATGTTTAACATCACTGGTCATTCAAGAAATGCAAATGCAAACAATGCTTAGATTCCATCTCACTCCAGAAAGAATAACTATTATTGAGAAATCAAGCAATGCTGGCGAGGCTGTGAAGGAAAGGAATCCTTCTCCACTGTCAGTGGGCATGCAAATTCATCTAACCAATATGAAAATCAGCACGGAGATTCCTCAAAAACCTGAAAATAGATGTTCTATTTGACCTACCTATTCCCTTCTTGGTATCATCCCCAAAGAGTTAAAAACATCCCACCACAGATATATATGCACAACCATGTTTATAGCAGCACAATTGGTAATGACCAATCTTGGCAACAGCCCAGGTGACTATCAACAAATGAATAGATAGAGGAAATGTGGTTTTCATACACAAGGGAGTACTACTCTGCCCCAAAGAAAAATAAACGAGACATTTTTAGGTAAATGGTTGCACCTTGAGACCGTACTTTTACGTGAAATAAATTGGAACACATGTTTAAACATTGCATTGTTTCTCTCCTGTGAGAAACTGAAAGGATAAATAGGGACCAAAGGGGTGGTAGATACTGGGAAGTAGGAGGAAATATTCGAATAGGAAGGGGAAAAGAGAGGGGGCAGAGTGGATGGGAAAGGAAAACGGAAAAAAAAGCTTCTGTACACAAGGAGGGGAATAAGGGTGGAAGGGAGGGGAGGAAAAGAGAGAAAAGAAGAATCAAGATATATTATGTACAGGTACAAACTCCCTAGAGTAAATGCGATTGTGTATATCAAACATATACCAACAAAATTAATTTTCAAAACAGAATATTGGAGGTTGTTCTCATTGTTTCGTGTCCCTAGGATTGCTCACAAGACACAGGAGCTGACCTCTCACGGAATCACTCCCTTCTATGTCATGGAAATGGGTAGTTGTTTCTCACTGGCATATCAGCTTATGTATTTTTTAGAAAACCAATAATTATCAACAATTAGCTGCACTAGGGCACAGTCCATGTGCGCATTCAGCAGTTATCGCTCCACACAGGTTTATTCTTTATACAGTGTGAGCAGCACATTATTCTCCCTCTCATTGCCTTATCTTTCATGGCAGGATAATAGAACACTGACAATCCCCCACACACTGAGGCGAACTTGAGCTGTATTTCATTCCTGATGAGGGCATGAGAGGAGAGGGCCCATCAATACAAGATGCATGAAATGGGGGGTCATATTCTTTCAAACTGTAAAAAAAAAGGAATAATTGCCCTTCCCCAGGTGTATATAATTTATACAATGCTATAATGCATGCAATATTGATGATATGTTCTAAACAGATTACTAATCACTAAATTACTTAAGCTAGCTGAATAATTTATTTTATAAGAATTGCATAACACAGTATGAATATATCTTTTCATCCTGTTCTTTTTATTTTCTTGGTAAATATTTAGTGGTAGACAGATAAAGGTATGCCTATAATTTAACCAAATCATGCTCTTTATTTATTTCACATGGGTGATCTACAAATAAAAGAAACCTAAACACAGGATGTAAATGAGTAACAATCTAATGCATTTCTAATATTTAAATTATTGTTGGGGGAAAATACCATTAAATACAGTAATTTACAATTACTGAAAGAGATACAGCCTATTAAATTGTTTACTTTTCTCATTAAAGGGTAATTTACATTAACTGCAAAACATTTTGCTCAATTATGTGTTATTTTCACATCTATAAAAATAGCCATATAAATCATGTTATAAGTGTCTTTTACTTTACTTAGCTAAGTAATAAGATTTTTCTTCTGATTAACCATTATGGGAAAATGTTGAAAATTTATCTACACAAAGATTTCTTTACAGGTCCACCAGCAATAAATGAAAATATTTCTTCCCTGATGGCTATAATCTTAAAAATTAAGACCTTCTTTGCCAACAGGATAATTGGAAAAGCTATCTCATTGTTTTATTGTAAATTTATTTACAAGTGAAAAAATATTGCCAAGTTAATGACCATTTGCTTTGCATGTGTCTTCAGGTGGGATATTTATCTTCTTGTCATTGACATAGAAGAGGTCTTAGCACATTAAGGATAACCCTTGATCTTTAGTATATGTACATTACTAATATTTTCTTTATCCTTATGTATCAAATGTCATATGTTAAAGTATTTTAATATTATGAATAGTAAACACTTTCTGACATTTGCTAAACTTGGATTTGTAATGCTCCCCAGAGGCTCATGTGTTGAAGACTTGGTCATCATCTGTGGCACTGCTGCGATGTGGTGGAACCTTTAAAAGAAGGGGCCTAGTGGCAGGAAGTTAGATCACTGAGGTCCCTCTCTCTCTCTCTCTCTCCCAGCTGCCATGAAGTAAGCAGCTTGCTCTTCCCATTTGTTCCCCACCATAACGTACTGCATTGTCATAGTCTCAAAAGCAATAGGTCAACCAGGCAAGGGCTAAAATCTCCAAAACACTGAATCTTTCTTCCTTTTCAGATACTTAATTCAAGCATTTTGTCACAAGAATAGAAAGTTGACTGACACAATATCATATTTATTACTTTACTGTTTCTACCTTCAGTATTGCTTAAGCAGAGACTCCTTCAAATCTCTGTAAATATTTACTTGTATTTTGAGATTTATGTTTTTCAGTTATTTTGTAGCAGTGGGGATTGAAACTAGAGCCTTCACACAGAGCTACATTACCAGCCTTTTTAATATTTTGTGTTTTGACTCACGTTCTTGCTGTTACTAACCGCCTCCACCTCTCCAAGTGCTAAGATCATAGGCATGCACCACCATGCCCAGCTTGGTTTTACTTTTTCTGTTTTGTTTTGTTTTGTTTTTAACCAACCTGAGTTTATTTAGATTGAAAATGTAAGGTAGGCAGATACCAGCTCTCCCTCCACCCCTACCACAGAAAGGTAGCCAATTTGTCCATGACTTATTAGGTAATTCATGCTTGGGGCATGGATTTGCTCTTCCCGTCATTCTTTAAGAAATAAATTGAAACAAAAATCCCTATACATAGATCCTTCCTTAAGACAATTCTGTAGGTTTAGTTGTTTCAGTTTTATTTTTTACTTAATCCTATTATTATATGATAATGATCAAAATGTTCTTTAGATTTATATGGGAAAGGAGATGAAAAACTCCACAAAATTGCATCTTGCCTTTTCACAATAGGTCCTTCTGATCAAGTCATCTATGTCCTTCAATAAAATATTTTAGCTTTCATATACTAATAACCATTTAATACTTCAGTGGCTATTTGAGGTTGAATCACTATTTAAATTTTATTTTCTATTTGATTATCATTATTGTGAAAAACATTATTTGTTCCTTCCCGTTTGTTTTTCTATCTGTACACTCCTGATGATTCTCATCTTAGGAAAGACAAGCGGTGATCCTCAGGAGTACAGAGGTTCTTCTGCATACTGTAGTTTATTGCCAACAAGGATCGAATGAAAAATTAAATTTCAGTTAAGGATTAGAGAGAATGTGGACATAGTTTGTCTTCCCCATCACTCAAGTTAAAAACTCCTCATGGGCATGGAATCTCGTCGTAGCGTATTCTGCAAGATCTCCTACAATCAGCTGTCACAGAAGGAGAAAGCACCGTTTGCTGGGACACATTTTTCTTTTGCAGCATTTCTAAGTCCTTTTGTTTAGACAGCTCGAGGGCAGTGCACGTTGCTTTTAGACTGTAATTCATTCTGAAAGTCAAGTGCAATCATTGATTCCTGAAATGCTTCCGACTATGTCTGCAGTCTTACCTATCACTGATATTTTTCTGTTGTGCTTTTTGTTTTGCTTTGCAATTTGTTGTGTTTTCTTTGCTCCGTTTTTTTGCCTTTTATGAGTTTTGGAAGTTTTACATAATCAATCTCTATCCTGTCAGAATTTTAACACACATATGAGCTTACATTTGCTGTGATTGCTACTCATTACTGAAGACTTGAAAATAATGTATTAAAGTCAGGCATACAGGATTTTTCTCTCTTCTACCTAATGCTCCTATTCACCCCAAAGAATGGAAGGAGAAAAGTGGTGAGTGGGAGAAGCCATATCACCCATCTTCTGTTCTTGGCAGGTACTGACTGATACAGAATCTAGAACAAGACAGAACAGGCTTTCCTACACTTCTTTAGAACACAGGGAATTTGATGATCCCCAAAATGCACCGACACCAGGGCTCTTTCTACCTGAGCCCCTCTCTAAGCACTTGACTTCTGAAATCCATAGCGGAGCACTACAACCCAGAAGTGGTAGCTGCCATGCTTCCTGATGTGTTTTTCTTGGTGGGTGGAAGGGATTAAGATCTCTGAAACTATCTAGAAGCAATGGACCTTGGGAAGTATTCTTCTAATCATCTATTTTCTGGGTAGTGCTAACTTTGGCTCCCAAAGACAAACAGAAATATTAAGTATATTCCTCCTGTTTGGGTGTTATCTTTGTTTCCATAGCAGAAGACAGAATAGGATATTTTTCCTCAGTCCAGCCTCATTTATTTTAGATTTAGTGAATTTCCCACCAGTGGAAATAATCATTTTAATTTTAGCTTTTGATTGCATTACAATTAAAATTGCATTACCATTTTTTTCTTTTGCTTTGTCATAGGAGAATTAATGAGAAGCTATTCGGCGACTGTCATCTGAAACAGGAAACTGTTACCTCTTCTATTTTTAAACTGATATTGTAAATCCCAGATACTGAACATGATTCTAAAATGAATGTGGGTACATTATTTAATATTCTTTTATCAACCTAACATCTGAGAGGTTGACAATAAAAATTAAAACATGTTTAGGTTGTCTTTTAGGAGGGAAAATGTTCACAATCAATCCTTAGTCTCCTATTATTTGTAGCTTACTATTTTGAAAATGAGTTCTAAAAAATGCTGCATAGTAAAAACCAAATTGTTCTAAGTTTCAAGAGCCATGATTATCTATGTGATCAACCAAGTAGATATTCCCAGGCTGCTTGATACAGAATCTCAAAAAATACTCAAATATTCTCAGGCGTCAGATATGATTGAATACAACTTCGCCTTCAGGGACTGTGGTTCAGAGTCCCATGGAGTGGATATTCAATGAGTTGTGCTTCAATAATACGGGAGTCTGGGGGAAATACTGCCTCATTCTATGTCTGCACATGGAATATGGTGTTGCCAAAGATGTCAGTCGTGTTATCCTGCTGATTCTGAACCCAACGTTTATCTTCTACCTTTTTTTTTTTTAACAGACAGAGCCTCCTTCTCATGAATGAGCCTGAAAATATCAAATGTGTCCTTGCAGTTGGGGTAGCAGATGGCCCAGTTCTGACTAGTGGGATATAATAGGAAGTGTATTGGTAGGCTACTAAGAAAAAATGTTCTTTCCTGACAAGAGACACAGGGCAGGCGGACACACAAAGAAAAGGTCCACCCAACCTGGTAGAAAGAAGAGAAAACAAATGCTAATCCTTTCTTCCTGCATTTGGATATTGATGTGAGAGAAAGTGACATTTGAAGATGCTATGGGCATTTACAAGGATGTCCCTGGAAAATCAGGGATGCTGAATCAGGGTCCTGGTGGGAAGGGTTACTCCTTTCTCCCCATCACAAGCATCACAGCCAACACTCTTATAACAAGATGTATTAACAAGAGGAAAAAAAAAACATAAATTCATTTGATCATAGTTTTGTTGTGACATAGAATTTTGGAATGAAGACCCAAAGAAGCAGGGGAAACTTCAGGTTTGATAAACAGAGGCAGCATGTGGGAATTGATCGGACTAAAGGGTTAGATCTAATAGCAATAGACTGAGTGAGGGAGCCGAACAAGGCCTGTCTGTTCAGAGCCTTCTCGGTTTTTCAGCTCTAACATTCCTTTCTCCTATGTCTGGGGAAGAACCGCTTGGAAACAATGGTTTTATGATCTACTAATGGAAAAGTGTACGCCAGAGAATTTCTCTGTGGCAGTGGCCTAGACAGGAAGTAAGAGAAGAAGTTTAGAATAGTAATTCTAATTATTATGACTGGTACTGGGAAAGAGGTTCTAATTACTATAACCTACATTTGAGAAGAGGAATTCTAGTTTCTATGACTTGCTTTGGAGGCCAAACAGGAGCCAGAGATAGGAGGAAAAGAAGTTCAGAGAGACCTTGGTTCTGAGGTTACTTGTGGGGCTTTCTGGTGTCCTTTAGTTCAAAGTACCCTACAGGCCAACATGCTATATTCCGGGGCTTTATTTTGTGATCCTCAACAATTGTGAAGCTACTGTAACAACCACAGAACTACCTAACTCCAAGTCTTGAAGATAGTTAGTACCTCTAGTTGACAATATCCTGTTCTTCTCTACTTCAGGATACATAAGAACACAGCAATTCACCACTAAAGTAATGCTACTTGACAAAAGCTTTAACCCCCCTACTGCTCTTCCCCAGGAGGGATCATGGGAGCATGTATATTTCTGGTATAGCCAGAAGATCCAAGCAGCCTGGAATGTTGAGCCTAAAATCAGCCACTGAAGAGAATTGCCTGAACCCTTGGTTGACTTTGACGAAGGAGAAAGGAACTTCTGCTGTGTTAAGCAACTGGTGGAGTTATGACCACTGCATAATGTTATCCAACATACCTGATTCTACCTCTATTCTTTGAAACACTTTTATGTTCTACATTCCTACTTGTATCTGAAAGTACTCTAACTGATGTAGTTAGCATATGTAGTAGTGATTTGATGTACAAACAACTGCCTCTGTGAAATGAGTTACATTCATGATGAAATTAGTATCTACCAGTTTTGTCTGTCCAGCCTCCAATCTCCTTCTAATTATAACATCCTGGTTTTGATTTAAAAGACCACCATAGCAGACATGTCCATGCTCTGTGCTTATCTTCTTAGCACTTGCTCCTAATCATAGAAGGTTACTGCAAAATCTTAAGATTTTTTTCCCCCTAGTACTGGGGATTCAAACACAGAAAATGAAATGAAAGTGTGGGTGGGTAGAAGTCAATGGTTCCCATCCCATGGGCAGCCACTCCACCCAAGAGATGGATCCTCCACACAGAAAACATTTGGTACCTGATCTGGGGTTGGATAAGAAGCCCCAGGAGAGTTGCTCCAAATATGCCTATGATGTTGTCAGCCCAAGGAAGGGACAACTGCAGCTTGCCCCAGCCCAAGACACCATAAGACATAAACCTGACTGAGAGCCTGCTTGCTCCCCTGACCCCTGCTGGGAACCAAGAGTGCTGGCAAGATCCGAGGGGGTGGCGCTGAGAGTCCCTGAGGAGGTGCGGGGAGGGGCTGAGGGCCTGGGCAGCCAGAGGTGCGGCTGCAGCTAAGCGGAGGCTCTGAGTGCAGGAACAGTGCCGCTGTCTCATCGGGCTTCGTTTACTAAACACAAATGCAAATATTAAACTAAGAACTTCAAGTGGGTGGGACCCAAAGCATCACTCCCAAAGTATCTGCATGTCAGAGTGTAAGCCCTCAGGTACTTGCGTGTCTTTGCTTTTGGTCGCATTTCCCTGACCAGACCCCCAGTCTAGTTTAGGTGGCCCTTTCTGTGCTCCTGATTCACCCCTCGCTCCTATTTATCATTGCACTTAGCTAATTATCGTAATATTATCCAGTTATATGTACATTTAAAAAAATATAAATATAGGGCCAAGAATTTAGCTCAGAGCTTCCACCACCTGCCTCACAAGCGCAAGGTCCTGAGTTAGACCCCTGGTAACAACAACAACAAATATGTGTGTGTGTGTGTGTGTGTGTGTGTGTGTGTGTAAATGTCAAGATATTTGGCCTAATTTTTTTTAATTTCTAGATCTTAGCATTGAAAATGCTTCATAGGCCTTTGATAAGTATTAAAATGAACTGACAAATACACTGACTGAGCTGAACTCAGATTACACACCAGCCCAACTATAGCTGCATGTCTTGCTTCCTAGCCAGAACAGGCCCAGTTAATACAAGCCAACTGCTGTGGCCACTGCCTCTGTCATTGACTGAAGGGCTCCTTTGCACAGCTCCAAATGACAGAGAAATTGCCACATCTGAATGCCTGCCAGCATGGAAGCCTGGGTTGCCGTAGGGGTGCACTGGAAGGATGCGCAAGAGAACCTGTAAATGGGACAAGTGGACACACCATGCAAACAGATTGCAATCGTGAGAGACAGGAAACAAAGAGGAGTCAGCAAGTAAATTTCCATTGCTTCCCTTAACGGGCTGTTTAAAATGCAGTCATTTTACTTGGCCTCTCTGGAAATGTCCCACAAGACTGGGCAACCAACTGTTTGTTGTGAAGCTGTGGCCAGCTTGGTAATGCTATATACCTTGTATTTTCTCTCCCTCCGGCCTTGCCTCTCTCTTCTTTCCCCCATACTCTCGCTCCCCTGGGAGTGCGCTTTATGAAACACTGGCACAGGAGCAATCTCCTTAGACTCTGCCCCAAGAAACCCAGGCTGAGGTAGCAGGTACCAGAGTGAGGCAGTAACACCTGCTGGCATGCTGTGACATCAGAACCACTGAAGCTCTGTTTGTGGGATGCAGTGAGGTTTAAGGCAAGTACCGGGATATCAAATCGAAGTGCAATCGATCGGTACAGGGTAATGAGAATTAAAGGACTCTTGCAGTGCTTGGCTACTTATAATAGTATTGAAATCCTTGATAGTTATGGTAGCTAATTGCTATTTTCAGGCATTCTGTGAAAACCAGGCTTGGCTTTATAATAGGTGGTAGGACCAGATTGTAAACATATCAAACAAGGACCAGAGAAGCGTCCGTGACATGGATCCTGAGGAACTGAGGACGGGGAAGAGGAATTAAAGCTGCATTACAGAGAATGCCTTAAAGTGGACAACTCACCCATAAGATAGAATTTCATGTCTGGCAAGGACATCGGTCCTAACAGTTTGCTGGGATGACTCCTTGAAGCTTGGGTTTACCATGGTTCAGCAAACTGAGGTGGAAATACAGGAACTTCCCTGGCTGAGTGATGTAGTCAAGAAGTCCTGGGGAAAAGGGAATATTCCAATGAATACATGTGAGCCCTCAACCTGTGTTTATTTTTTAGGAGGATGTGCCTTTCACTAAGAAATGCACTGATAATATGGGCACAAATTTTACGGAGAAACTCACTGTCTTCTCAGGCCAAGGTCTGTAGAGGGAGATCTGGTATAGGCTACACTGGTGTCCCCAATATCAGGAAAATGGGGAGTCTGGCAAGGGAGAGGCCAGGTGGCTGCAGTTGCCATAATGAGTGGAATGGCCAGGAGAACAGTCAAGGTGCCTTTTCCTAAAGAGGTCTATAATTATGACAACCATCTAGAGCAGTGATTGTCAAAGTGTGATCCTAAATTCATCAGTTTAGCGTCACTTGGAAATTTGGTTGAAATGGGAATTCTTAAGCCTCACCCCAGACCTTTGAATGCAGAAATCTGGGGATACGGCCCAGGTATCCACGTTTAACCAGCTATCTAGGGTTACCTGGATGCACACCAATGTTTGACAGCCATTGAACTCTAGTTTCACTTGATCAGTTCAATCAAAAATAATAAAGAACTAGTGAAAATACGTAGGTGTTAGACATTACAGTGAAAAACTGGAGTTTCTAGTGACAAGATCTAAATCAGTTCAAAGATCTAGAGCCCATTGATAAGAATGGGAGCTGGATCCCAATGCCACCACAAGCATGGTGGCTTAATCCTTCTTCAAATTTTTTAGTGGCAGTATACACTGGCAAGAAAGAAAATACCTACGTTTCTTGGGAATAGTGAGAATGAGGTCACAACTGATATGAACATCAGTGGACCCAAAATATCACTATGGCCTTCAAATTAGAAAGGAAGTCATAGAGATCCAAGATTAAATCCATTTTACAATGCATCCAAGAGATTTGAGGATGCTGTGTTGTTTCTCTAGTCTCTGAACACCTACTGGGGCAGATATGCTCAGAAGTGGGTTTCAGACCTATGAATTAAGAGGCATTATGATAGAAAGGACAATGCTAGGTTTTAAAATATAATACACTCTCCTTCTAGGCCAAGATAGTAAATCAGAAGCAATATCACCTCCCAGGAAGAATTTCAAAAATTAATACAAGAGAGACTTAAAATTATTCAGATGCCAGGCATAGCGGTACATGCCGATACTTCCAGCTACTCAGGAGACTGAGGCAGGAGGATCATTTGAGCCAAGGAGTTCAAGACAGCCTAGGCAATGAAAAAAGAAACCTCATCTCAAAAAAATGAAAGAGCAGAGGTAGGTGGGGATTCTTCTAATCTCCTGAGTCATTTCACCTCTCTGATTTATTTAGATAAAAACAAAAACATAGATGATGGTGTGTATCAGTGGACTACTATGAATTTAATCAAGGGTTGTCCAAATTACAGCTTGTACCAGACTTGATTTTTGTTGTAGCAAATCCATCCATCCTCTGGCACAGTTTGTGGCTATTGTTTCGCTGAATATTTTAATTCATGATTTTTATCAGGAGAGATGATCAAAAGCAATTTGCCTTTACATTTGGAAGGTCAGCACTAAATCTTCACTGCTTTAACCCTGGGTCTATGTCAATTCTCTTGCTGCCTGTAATAGTGCATTTGTAGTGATCTTGGTCATTTTCATAGTACACAGTTCATCATGCTAGTAGTCTCCTATATGATAGACATTTGTCTAATCGACCTAATACTGGAAATAAGTCAGGTGAATATCCTGATAAGATACTGTGGAAATATATCAGATGGTGGTTAAGGGGCCTACAATATCAGTGAAATGGGGAGGAGGGCAGTGCTCTCGGCCACACAGGGATGCGCCTCAGGGCAAAGCCTGAGAGTCTGACTATGGTACCCTGTGCAATTGGAGTTGCCCATCATGAGCTTGGAATTTCCAGAAACAAAAAGCTGAGAATATGAATATGAAGGAAATGATACATTTAAGAAAAGATTCAAGTAATTCTGAATGGACCCACAAAAAATGTCACCTTGCCCTAGACCTTCATATAACCTACCTGTACCACACTAGTTGTACTTTCACACCTATGGATTCATAAGAAATTCCCTGTAACCAACTGATGAAGAAAGAAAAACCCAAGACCGTTTGTATGTACGTCAGGATACTGTCAGAATGCAGCTCTTCTGACGGGTGACCCTAAAAAATAAACTATAAGGAGGACTTGGACAACCAAATTTTCTAGATATCAACCAGTCTCTTTCAGTCAACGTACTGCTCACCCAGTGGGCTCATGAACAAAGTGGCCCTGTTCAAACTCAGGTCCTATTCACAGACTGAAAAGCAACAAGTGGAATGAGGATCACCCCTCTCACCACCACTCCTGATGGCACAATATATATACTCTGTCCCTACAAAATTATATTAGCTGGATTAGAAGTCTTGGTTTCTAGAAAAAACATTAAGTACCCCACAGAAGAGGAAATTACAACTACTTTGAATGCTTGTGCCAGTGGATAAGCAAGAACAGAATGCCTTTTACTGGCTGGTTTACTTGGCCTTGAGGAACTGTAGTTATTGCTATACAATGGAAGCAAAAACACATACATATGGAGTGTAAGACTCACTGAGACACCACTTGGTGATTCTGTGCCCATTCAGAGCTGCAAATGAGCACTCACAGCAGCTATTGTCTGACAAAAGAAAACAACTTTATGTCACTGTCACAAAATACCTGAGATAAATAAGCTTATAAGTAAGAAAGGTTTATTTTGTAGTGTTGCCTGAAGGCACAGGAAACTAGAATGGGTTGAGGAAGATAATGAACATAAGCTAAAGAACTACAGCTGGGATTGTTAACCTTTAAAGGGTACAACTGGCCACTAGGTGAAAGGACTAGCTACGTGTTCCATCTTTGAGGAAGAAGTGGAAATAATCTTGTTCTTATACAGATCTGGGATATAAGAAAACTTAGATCTGGGATATAAAATCTTATCTTATAGTGGAATATAAGATCTGCAAGAAAACCAGACTGACGTAGGAGATATAGAATATGAGATGGCCTCTAGCCCCTCTCACCTACTGGCTCCAACCCATTCAGAATCAACTCTGCACTGCTTTTATCAGCTGTTCCCACAGCTGTTGAATCTCAGTCGTCATCACTGCTGCCACTTCCACGGTTACCACACACCGAGGAGTCTCCGTATACAGCTCCCACTGAGAGAAACTCACACACTGTGGCCAGCGGCTCCATCTCCCAGGGCACAACCCAGAAACACAGGAAATTAATGCATGACAGGGGTGACTTCACCACCAAAAGAAACAGATGGGAAGGGTAGCAGGAGATCCTATTTCTCACCCTTCCTTCCCTACACTGGGATGCTCTTGGAGGCAGCCTTTCATACGGCTTCTCTAGAAATATCCCGTAAATCTAGCATCTGACCGGCCTATAAAAAAGCTGTGATCATCTCAGTAACTTGCCTCCTTACATTTTCTCTTTTTCCTCCTCTCCCTCAATCTTCTTTTACCTTCATTCTTGCTTCCCTGGGAATGCCCTCTCCCATCCTCTAGTAATATATTAGGTAGTAATAGGTTAGATTTTGCTAAGTACTTTTTCAACGGTCTTCGGTTAAGATGTTAGCTATTTTAATAAAAAAAAAAAGGGAGTGGTTCAGGGGTGCCATATATACAGCAACATAACTTTCTCCTTCCCTATATTTTCACCTACCATATGTGCCATATTTTTAATTGTTTGGACATCTGGAACAGCCAGTAGGTCTCAGCACCTCCACCCGCCACTTGCGCCTTAAGAAGTCCTTATTGTTGCAATCCTTACACATAGCTGAGTACCTCTTCTAGAGTGGATGCTAAGTTGTTTATTAACATCTTCAGATAAGCAAATGGTATACAGCAAAAGAAAGATTAATGTAGGAGTTGGAATAATTGTTCTCCACTATTCCTCCCCCTTTCCGTGATCTTGGGCAAATCATAAATTCACTGAGACCCATTTTCAGGGTCTATAAAATGTGTCTAACATCATCTCCTCACAAGACTGTCATAAAGACTGAATGAGAGGCACTCTGTTTATAAAATCCTGCATACATATAATTTATAAGTATAAAGCTATACAAATATCAAATGTTAATACTCATAATAAATGACTAAGTAATCACTCAATTAAAAGGGAAAGAAAAGGATTAACTGGATGGAAATTGGAACACAAGAGAACTGTAGGGAAATACGAAAAGATAAACTCAGTCATCACCATATGAAACCACCCGAGACAAGATCCTGTGCTTCTTCCTTCTTCTTTGACCTGTTTTCTCTCACATTTTCCCTATAAATTTCTTT
This sequence comes from Fukomys damarensis, assembly GCF_012274545.1. Taxonomy (NCBI): domain Eukaryota; kingdom Metazoa; phylum Chordata; class Mammalia; order Rodentia; family Bathyergidae; genus Fukomys; species Fukomys damarensis. The sequence continues at coordinate 63,515,990 of NW_022900949.1, read as the reverse complement.
ACATATCAATTTATCAAACACTTACTGAATATATATAGGTTCCAGGTCCTGAGCTAGGAAAAGGGTATGAGGCCTGGTCACAGTGCTGAAAAGGGGGTTTAGTCAAGAAAAGGAAGCCGACATGAAAATACTTTAGTTATTGAAGTAGAATTTGAGGTTCCACAGGTGCACTGGAGACCCCAAAGTGGAAACTGGGTAGGTTTTAGTAGGTTGAGTACACTTACAGAAAAGGAGATGATGCTCAGGGAAGGGATCTAGAGAAGGGCTCCCACAGGATGTAACTTGAAGAATGTAGAGGATAAAGGAATAAAAGAGCTCTCAAGCCAAGGCAGACAAGACCAGGCTGCAGGAACAGAGTGGGGCACCAAATCAAGGCCCCGCATGCACAGTTATGGAACCATATTCCGTAAGAAACAGGGACCCACTAAAGGATTTTAACTAGCAAAAGCAGCTTGATCAGACTCATCCTGTTAAGAAACTCTGATTCTGTCCTCTGTGATATTGCTACTTCTGCAGGCAACTTACAGCACCTGTCACTGCCCGGACTTGGAACACACAGCCTCTAAGGAAGGACTCAAATATGGCAAAATTCCACAGAGCTTGCTCCGCTCAGACTTTGCAGAGCTTAGCAGCTCGCTGGGCTCTCACACTCTCAAAATAAAAACACCGGAAAGTCTTTTAATGCCTTAATTGAAATTTCACTTATGAGATTCCTTGGAACTGGGTGCGTCCCTCTGAAAAGTGAAATCCTGTGAGTCTAATGTGAACACCAAGTACTTTTATTAAAATGTAAGCTTTATTGCTTCCTTTTATTTGACAACCTCCAACCAGTTATCAGGGAATTGCTTTCCCTTCTTTTTCTATGTCCTATCAGTTAATGGCATGCAGCACATTTGGGGGACAGGCACATGGACACCTCAACACCTGGAGGATCACTCTGACACCTTGGCCCAAGCATTTATGTTATGACTAGACTGATTTAATTTCAACAGCTTTACTTTATGTTTCCTGTTTTAAGGCAAGGACACTTTAAAAATGAACTGAGGTCTAAGGATAGAATTTCAAGGGCTTAGAGATCCAGAGGATACAAATCTCAGGCTCACTAAAGGCAGTGTGTTCCTCTCTCTGGCTTTCACTATGACATCTCTGCTCCCATTCAAATGGTCATTGCCTGTCCAAAAAGAGATGACCCTCAACCTTGAGGAAAAGCTCAGAGTTGAGGTCCAAGGGATCAGGGACTGCATACTGTCCTTCCCCTCCACCCACACCACAAAGCTTCAGTCGCTTTTCCTAAATGCAGCCCCTCACCTGCTTTGCCCGTGCGGCTCCCCGCCAACCCAGTACAACCACCATCACCAGGGTCAGCTGCAAAGGACTTCGTTTAAACTCAAAATATCAATCCCAAGTGTAGAGAAACTCCTTACATCTGATCCTTGTTCAAGTCACTTTTCAAATATGGTCTTGCAATTATGAGCACAAAAGAGACAAAGTGCTATTTTAAATCATCCTGTATAGAGAAATTCTCTTTTCTACTATAAAGACATAAAAAGGGGAAAAAAATCCCTAGTGCTTTGGGCCCCTTTCTCAACAGTCATCATATGATCTTCAATTATTAAAAACAAACAAGCAGGGCCTGGGATTTAGCTCAGTGGTTCTGGCGCCTGCTCTGCAAGCGCAGGGACCTGAGTTTGATCCCTGGTACCAAAAAACGGAAAACACAAACAAACAAGCAAAAAAAAAAAAACACCAAGTAGTTAAAAATCTGCTTTAATTATATTTTCATGGATTCCAGGAAGAACAACATTGCAGTTAATGTTACAAAAAAGCAAAGAGGGACACTGGAACATGCAATTAAAAAATGGTTTCACAGTGAAGTAAGGTATGTCAGTACTAAAATATATTTAATTGCTTCATTCCCCGAAGGGAAAAGCTTTCTTCTAATTATCATCTATTCACTTGTATTTTATTATGGGAAAGTATTTTCTTTTATTCTTGAAAGCTTTCGGTTTGTGCTACTATTTTCAGTCTGATGGATATCCTTTTTCTGAAAGCAATTATTTGCAAATCTGTAACTTACCAGAAAATTCAAAAGTATGACAAACAACTGGGTTCTTGTTACATACAGAGCCATGAGCAAAACTATGTAACAAAATTTAAGTAAAACAAACACTTCTGTCCTATATACAAAAGTCTGCGTCCTTCCTCACAGTTTACTCTACAAGGGGCGGAGCATGGGGCTCGGCAATCGTGTACCTTCCTTCGAAGGTATCCAGGGTGAGGCAAGGAAAGCTTAAACACAAGGTAACTACTTTAAACTTCGTGTTATGAAATTATAAAAACGCATATGGGTCTCTTGACATGGAAGGAGAGATAAAAACAGCTGCAAATCAAGGAGTCACCCCTTTGTCATTTGCAAAGTCTCTTAGTCAACTCAAAAGAGAACAAAAATGACATCTGTGACTGCAATCTGAGGACACAGTGAAAGCTTCCCTGTGACACATGAAGTACACCGGAACCCAAGCTGCTGAGAAATCTCACATCTAGGGCATGCGCGTATTTCATACTGATGCAGCTTACAACGCCTCAGAGGAGAGAGGTCACAGGTGACTGAGAAGTGCCGTGGGCTCCATGTACCGACACAGAAACAGAGAGAACGTATGACTTCAAACGGAGGCCAAAATACAAGTCTAAAATACACCTGAAAATCATTTCAAAGCCAAGGATCGTATTTACTGACAACTGAAAATGCTAACATTCTATAAAATACTTTGTAAACACTGAAAATGCAGCTTTACAGAATTCACAGTCTCAAAAGAAAATAAATTTCTGGTTTATCATCACTGCTTGGCTCAGTCTGCAAAACAGAATTATCCGAACAAAACTGGTCAAAGTAGCCATAGCGAAGGGCTGTGCAGGCCCCCTCGGGGATGCCTCGGCCCTCAGAGCTGCCCGCTTTCATGTCCCTAAGGTAACCGGCAATGTAGGAGCCAGTGGAGTGGCGGTTCACAGCCGGGGCAGGTGCTGAGGGTTTGTTTCTGAGAAAAACTCCTCCCCTGGTACTAGGGTTCACCACTTTTTGCTTGCTGGCTTCCTGCTTCTCCTTAGCGCGACTGGCAATGTTGCGTACCCTGCTTTGACTCCTGGATGACAACTTTCTGACCAATGCCCTGGGAAACTGGTTGGCATCCTGCTTTGAAGACAGCACTTGGCAGCCGTCTTCTTGGTCAAAGGACACCAGCTTCCGAAGCTGCTCAGTTAGGGCATCTAAAGGCTCCAGTGAGTTTGTCTTCACAGTGACAGCCTGCTTGTCTCTACTACCAGTTGTAACAAAACTCTTACTAATGCACTGGTACTTGCTCTCAAAATTACAGGCAATGTCCTCTGATGTTAAATCCCCCAAACTTTTGGATTTGCAAGGACTTGACAGTCTCAAAGCAGGCAGAGGAGAATGTGATGACTGCTTGGGTACAGGGGCTTGCACATCTTGAGCACTTGTCTGCTGGGGCTCACCAATTTGGTTCATTTTTGCATCCGAATTTGAGAAATGGTTATGCACGAAGCCAGCATCCTGATAGGTTAGGCGAGAAATACTTTGATTTTTGACACCTTGATTGTTGAATACTTCAGAGACAGAAGGGTGGAGAGTCTCTTTACAGTAGCCATTTCTCAAGCCTCTTTGAAAGTGTACCACCACATCCTGACTATTCTTCAGTTTTAATGAAGGAGCAAGTTGACTTGTGTTCTCTCTCCTATATTCACAGGATGGTAGAGACAGGTTTTCTGACTCCTCATCAATTTCCACAAGGCTGCTCTCTCCAGAATTTATGCAAAGAGTGGAATCATCTATTACATCTTCTAGTGTCGAGTCAGTGGAAATGGCAGGACTGCAGCCCTTTAGTTCTCCCCAGTCTTCTTTACCGGTGGGATTTTTTGGTAACCACCCATGAGGACCATTGGGGGACCTAGGCAGGTTGCCATCCATGGCTCTTGTCTTGGTCTTACTGGATAGATCATCATCTGGTTTAGTTTTGGAGATGGGAGTGCCAGTTGTTTCACAAAGAACTGAGTATGTTGCAAGTTTGGTGGTCTCAGGATTCAAGGAGGCAATCAGCTCAGGAGATGAACACAGGAAGGGTGCCCTCAGTTTTCCCTTGCAAAAGCCATGCTTGAAGGTTGTTTTCAGGGCCATGGTAGGTAAAGGAGGATGGCCTGACATCACACCAGTGCTGTGAGGATGAGAAACCACTGTGAAGTTAGCCTGAGTGTTGGTCTCATCAAATTGGCTAATCAGTGCTGAGATGGAACTGCCTGGCTCATTCTCATTTGTTAGAGTGACATTGTCGATAAGATGGGAAATCTCGGTATCCGGCAGAATAGCAGTTGAATGGAAGTCAGGTATGTCCGGACAGAGCACAGAGACATCGGACAGAGAAAAGGATGTTATGGCTCTGCCTTTACCCATGTCACCTTCCAGCCTCTTGATCTCTAGGGTGCTGTGAGAAAGAATGCTTTCCGACAACGTGCTTTTCCCTTCCATAAAGCCCTGGGTACTCCCCTTTTCCTTGGTTTTCACACTAGGCAAATCTGAGGTTAGATTAGCTGGAGGATCAAGAGCCAAATGTTGTCTTGGGGAAAGGGATTTGTCAGAACAGTTGTTTCCTCGGTAATCACTTGTCATACTTGATTTGATTCTCCCCCCTGCAGGGCGTGGCACTCCAAACTGTTCTCCTGGGACTGACCCCTTGGCAGTGAAGACAGTGGAGTCACCCTGGATGGTATCTTTGTGGAGCAGAGTGCTGGAGGAGGATAACTTTTTGTTGAAATTCTGAAAATATGGGTCTTTTATATTTGCCTTTGCTTTTCTTCTACCGTCTTTATCTTCTGCTGAATGAAACAAACAACATTTTAGGTGACACACATCGCTTTATACAGGACCTGAAAACACTCATGCTGTCTTGAGACAGACAAATGGAGAATGTAGATCTGTTACACTGTGACAAAATATAATAATGGATTGCATTGGCTTGCAACAAAGTGTCTGTGTGATGAATAAATGGTAAAATATATTTATAGGAATTTCACTGAAGCTTCTCTTTGAATGTCTATTACATCAACTAAGGATGTAATATTCATTGTCAAAAAAATGTCAATGAGTTACCATGCTTTTACAGTGAAGATTACCTTAAGTTGTTTCCTAGTCAGATTTGTACTACACAGAAGCATGGCAATAAAAACAGAACAAGACAGCTCTGTTAAACAAAGTATTGTGGTACCTGTAAGCAAGATACTATAAGCTTTCAAAGTTATACATGTGTTAATTTTTTAAAATCACTATATCATTTTTAAAAACATTTTGGCAAAAGATTTAATTTAACAAATTAATTTCTAGAACAACTGAAAGGAAGGGCTGGGGATTTAGCTCAGTAGTTCCGGAGCCTGCCTTGCAAGCACAAGGACCAGAGTTCGATCCCCGGTACCAAAAAAAAAAACAGAACTGAAAGGGGCAATAAATGTAGTAAAATATAAAAATATGTTTACTTAAAAAGGTAAAGATAAATAAGTGGTTATTAGTTCTGTATCATTGCTAATACCTATATTTTGCTAATCATATTTTTATTACAAATATTGTATATTGTTGCATTCTCCCCTAAAAGTGTCAGTATGATGTCAGGCACAGATGGAAAAGTATAAAAACACACAATTTACAGTAATTTGAGATTTCTCTTTATTCTTGATATAGTGCTAAGATAAAATTAAGCATTAAGTTCTTCTCGATAGGAATATTTTAATAGTCTTACAATGCTTTCAGAGTCAAATAAGAAAAATGAATTTATCTTACTGCTTTCCTAGCTGAAGAAAAAAAATCTTATAAAAATTTAAATCCCCCAAATCATAAGAAAAACAAATGTCCTATCATGTTGCCACTTAGCCATGATAGCTGTTGCAAAAGGATACAATAAAATTTGTGTGCTGCTTTTTCTTCACTTAATGTGTCTGCAATATAACTAGAATTGTTGCATGATTAATTGTTCTATATTTCCTTTATGTTTAATACATCTGACAATTCATATAACTTTTTTTAAAGTGGGAAAGAAATATCACCTCAATATTCTTTCTAACTCATCTTAATGTTATTAACACCTTAACTGTAGCATTAGGAGTTAATTATGAACAATTGATATTAAATACAGCTTTATTTCCCCAAAGATGGAATTTTAAAACAAATTTTAAAGCACATATTTTATCTCTGACACTGCTATTCACAAATACCAAACTTTTTAAATTCCCCTTTTCTCCTTCAAATATACCATTGGTTTTCTTCCCTAGGATATCTTATAACAAAAATCAACACAAGCAAAATGGCATTTGTGGGAAAGTAGATCACTGAAAGTATATGTATAAAAGAATACCTTTGCTACAGATATCAGCCATCATTTTCTACTTGTGTGATGCGATTCTTATTTAATTAAAAGACTTGTTTCAGTGATGTAAACCCACACAGTTTTAGCACTTAAGTTACCTAAAATAGGATGGGAAGTCCCAGACAAAAGTTAAGAGCTCTTTGTCACTTTATAAAGCAGAAATTGCTCTTTATTGAGTTCTTGCAGCTCTGAATGTACACTACGTTCAAATTAAGGGAAAAGATGGCAGCACCTGGTCCTTGTGCTTTCACAGCCTGTGCCCAGGAAGGAGCTATAGACATGCCTCCTTCCCTGACAACATCCAGAGACCAGGGTAGTGAGGTCTCAGGAAAGCACTCCCTCAACTACCTCCTGAGGAGCAAAAGTCTTTAAAGTGAAGGAGGTAGCTTGCTTTTAACAACTTATTTTCCTGCCCTATAAATACTTCCAACCATAGAAATGTGTTATATGGTGAGAAAAGTAAGACAACCATATTGAACCTGAGAAGAGTCGATATAATTCTACTCCAGCTCAGAGCACCCAGTAAATCTGGTATCACCACATGATAAAACAATCTCTCTACTCATACTTTGTAGCTGTCACCTCCTTCTGCCCGCATCTCAGACCCATGTGCCCCACTTCATCACCCTTGACAGCTCCCTTACTCCTCATCATCAATATCAGATGGCAATGTCATCTCAAGACTCTATCTGAGGAGACAATAGGTTTTTGCCCCTCTCCTCAAAGTTTGTAAGATTATACAAAAATTATTTATTTTTCAGTATATTTTATTTTGACTGCAAAATGTCAACCATTTCATGATGGAAATGAGGGACCAACATGCAGTGTGGAGAAACTCAAAGCGTCTTACCCAGAGAGCTTTCTTTTCCTTCGTTGTCTTTTGCTGTTTCAGATATAGGCAGAGACAGAGCCCCCAGAAGACTTTTATCAATGGGCATAGAGACGGGGCGGACTTGCAAACTCCGTGTGGTCCTCCTTAGAATACCATCTTGGTCTCTTGTGGCCTCAGACACGGAATCCTTTATTTCTACCATTTCTTGCAAGCCTATTTTGCTCTTTTTCCTGCCTTTGGCTGGAGCACTGGCTGTGCGACGCAGAATCCTATCTCCAATTGATCGTTTCCGAATATAATGGGAATTGTTTTCCGAAGAACTGTGTCTGGGATTCTTATGGAACAGTCCCTTCAGACCTTGGACCTGTCTGTTCTAAAGACACAAAAGGACCGACCACAAATTAATTAAACGCCATCACATCAACAGTCGATTTTTGAAACAACAGTTCCATGGAGAATATTTACAAAATGAAATTGTACAGCCACTGAAGTTATATTCAGAACAAGAGAACAGCCCACAGCACATTTACAGAGCAGCATGCACATCGTATCCACCTTCTTTTGTGAGGAAGGCAACCTTCCGCCTTTCTAGCCAGCCTTTCCTGGAAGCTTCCTACCCAGAGATGACAAGGTGGGAGGGAAGATTTCCACAGTTAACAGACAGACTGTTACAAACTTCAACAACCTTTAAGCAACAGATGAGCGTTTCATAGTGCTAAGCAGGAAAAAAGTGGAGCGATACGAGAAAGCATGCGCCGTAACTGTTTCAAAAGAAATATACCAGCAAGAACAAAGCACCATGCTGAGAAACTACCTTTGTAGCTCCTAGAAAGTGCAAAATAGTATAACTTGGGTTGAGGATTAAAGGGCTCCACTGCAAGGGAAAAAAAAATAAGAGAGTTTGGGCTCATTCAAGAGGGTGGTACCAGTAAACAAAAGAAAAAGTATCATATACTTCTATAAACACTCCTTCTCCAATTTGGCGATTTTATCTCTTATGTTCATTCAGTGTTCCCACCACATGGTAGTATATGCCTCCTAACCTGATCACACCCCGAAAGTAATAAAGAATATAACACCAAAATGAACATTTGTTTAGGAGAAAGAACAGAAATCCCATAGAACACTTTGTATTTAACATATATGTGTGTATGTGTGTATAACTTATTGTTTCAAATTTTAATGTAATTCTAAATTTCACTGTTTCCCTCAAACATACTTATAGTCAGTTAACTTGGGTTTCCTAGGATTCAAGAATCATTTTTAAATAATTTATATTTTTGTCTATTTGGGATAATAGATTCCAACAAGCAGCATGTTCAGAAACAGGAATAAACATAGAAAGCCATGGCATAAAAGTTTTATTTCTTAGAAATAAAAAGGCCCTTAACTCTCCTTTGCTGACTGAGGTGAAGATAAACATATGCCCCCTAACTTCATCCCCAAATGGATTGTAGTCAGAATAATATCAATATTAGTTCACATTTGGGGGCATTTACTGTATGCCAGCTTTCTAAGCTTAACATAAATCTATTTATTAATGAAGTAGGTACTATTTTGGGGGGTTTTGTTTTGTTTTGGTTTTGGTTTTGTTACCAGGTATCGAACTCAGGTTCTTGTGCTTGCAAGGCAGGCAGTGGAACCACTGAGCTAAATCCCCAGCCCTGTAGTAGGTACTATTTTTGCCTTATATTCATACATGAAGAAGCAAAGGCACCGAGAATGTATAACAGCTGCAGGAGGAACTACAGGCTACATTGACTTTCTGGTAAAGACTGGCACAGGATGTTCTTAAGCCCCTATTCCATGCTTTTTTGTCCAAATCATACCTGGCCTTGCAAATTCATACCAGTGGCCAAGTCTCCAATCCCTGGTAGGACCAGATGACCACAAGTCACTTACAAACTTCAAGTCATTTCTACAATGAAGGGAGTGGCAGCACAGAACTAGAATACATTTTTGTGGCTCCTCTGTTCTAAGTTCTGAGGGTGGTTTTAAATTCATTCACAATTTTTACCTATACACAACCATCATGGTGATGCATTCATTCTGCCTAGAACTAGCTTGGAACACAGCCCAGTAGTCAGGCAACTCATCAACTACATTTTCCACTGTAGCCAACTGGATATTTTTAAGAAGTAAAATAAAGCTCAGCATTTAACTATTCTTCATCTCCTTAGTCAAATAAATGGTTGCCTAGGAGTGTCGTAGTTTCTTCCATTCTCTTAAGCCCAAAAGGGCTGATGGGTGGAAGGAAAGAGGAGCAGAAAGAGCACAAGGGCATGGGGATGTGTCCAGGAGAACAGGCTAGGTTTGCTGGACTGACCTATGGTTTTCCAGCAAAGAACAGTCCGTGAAACGTACTTTGCTTTCATATAATTAGTCAGTAACTTTGTTGGGGACCGAATCATGGTTCTGTGTGGCTGTAAGCCCTGTAATGTCTTACCTTTCCGTAGATTTCATTAATTGTTATGTGGACAAATATGGATGCTTCTGTGAGTCCTTCCAAATAGACATGCCGGTAGCCTAATAAAAACAAAGAAAGTGGTCTCCTTTCAATTGAATTTGCAATTGGCTCTCTTTGAATACGATAGTGTTTAGCATGTATGTTAACTATAGTTCTTTACATTTTTTTGATGGGGGGCCGGGGGAATACGAGTACCAGGGATTCAATTCACGACCTTGGGCTTGAGAGGCAGGTGCCGTGTCACTGAGCTGAATCCCCAGCCCTGGTTCTTTACATTTTAAAGAGCATATTAACCACCACATTTATCAAGTGACACATATTTTATATAAAACACATGCTATATAACTTGTAAGGCATAAGTCATATATTAAATCTTCCAAAGAAAAAAGAATGGTCAATCTGGAGAAAAAAGATCAGCTCATACCTACCAGGCACTAAGCTGCTAAAGGTCACAGTCCTTTGTCCAACAAAGTCTCTTCCAATGGGATCATGATCCCATACAAGGAACCGAACCAAAGCTATTTCTGGCATGTGTACTGTAAATGTCAGGGTTTCTTCCCATACAGGGTTAAATCCTCAGAGAAATAAGAAAATGAAAGTCATAAAAGCAAAAGGGATTGGATAGAAATGAGTTGGCAGCAGACAGTGAAAATTGCTTGTGATGGTTATTAAATTCATGCAGATGATCAAACACTCCTGAAATAAAGCCTTAGAATTTATCCCATTGCTAGAAAATAATTGGTAAGAAAATTGCCTGTAAATTATCCTATCAATTCTACTCATCTTTGATGCTCAATTGTATTGTAGAGGAAACTCTCTAATATTCAGAATACTTTAGTAACTTTGAAACTTATAAGGGCTTAGCAATGTAACTCAGTGGTAGGATATATGCCTATAATGTATAGGACCCTTGGTTTGCTCTCCAGTACTCCAAAAAAAAAAAAAGAATAATAGCAATCTAAGAATATTTTAGAGAAAACAGTAAAGAATATAATCTCCAAAAGATTTACACTTTTCACCCTCCAGAGATACTGCTATTGTAAAAACCATCAGCTTAAATTTTATCTGAGAAGGTTTGCAAGTTTCAATACTGTTGCACATATTCTATTTGACTCTTACAGTTCTAAGAGTGTCAGGGCAGGGTTTATTACTGACTTTCAAAAACAGACATAACTTTTAAAATTATACAAGTAGCACATGCTTATGTTTGAAATACAAGGAAATAACAGTATTTATAACTCATTTCATAGTTAATAAAATTTGTGCTCATAGAAAATAATCTAAGGTCATAAAGTTAATGATGGAACCAAATTAAACTATATGCTATTGATTCCCAGTTGTTTCTCATGAAGTAACAACTTACTACATTATCATATTTTCACACCTACCAGAAAGGAATTTTTTAAAAAATGCAATTCAAATACTACTATGGTTTGTTCCCTAAGAGTTTGTAGGTGAGAACCTTAAGCCTCAATGTGGCCCAATGTGGGGCCTGTTGGGAAGACATTAGGTCATTGAGGGTGCTGGAAAACTGATGAGTTCTCATGGGTCCTCAATTAGTTCTCATGAAGGGGTTATAAAAGAGCAATCCTGTCCTACCCTGCTCTTTCTGGCTTCCTGTATTGTCACAAGATCTCTAATTTATACATATACACCCTCATGACGCAATCCACCAGAAGGTATTGCAGCCTGGGAAGGTCTTGCCAGAACCAGTACTGTACTATTTAGACTTTCTAACCTTTAAAACAGTGAGCTAACCAATCCTCTTTTCTTTTTTTTTTTAAGTTTTGCATAATTTAATAAAATTAATCATACAGAATTAATGTTGTTTATTAAAATTATAGTCAGGGAGAAGGAAGTCAATGCATTTATGCAATTTTACACATACATTTGTAGTTTGAGGTTCCATTATTTCAACAGTTCATATAAATCACTGTTTCAGATAAAAGAAAAAGCACTTTACACAGATCAGCAATTGGTAGTGTTTTGTAATATGAGTAGGCTTGTAGTAAAAATAAAGTCACTTCCATAATTAAAGAATGTCACCTTTATGCAGAACAAGTCTTTTAAGAGCTAAAGACTTCTTGCATAAGAATCAACTTGAAATTCTTAGAAAACAGTCAATTCTGTTTTCTCTATACTCTATATAATGTGTAAGGTTTTGTCTGGACTGGACTTTTTTTTTTTGAGGAAAAAGAATTTAAGTGATTTGTCAACAGGTTATCCATTTTCCATGTATGCCAACAACTGTAGTGTCAGACTAAGACTCATACAAAACAATTTCTCAGAAAATTATAAATACAGAGCATGACATTTTCAAACAACTCATTACAACAGGAGAAACAAAATGGAATTTAAAAAGAACAAATAAAGCCAAAGTCTAAATAAAGTGTGATCATTTTTGCCGATGGAAAATGACCAAAACATTCACATTTTCACAGCAAATGATTTTACCAAATGCTTACTAAGAGAGAAGACTGATATCAGGTATTACATATTGCAGAAAGAATGAGAAATTAACCCAAATAGTAGGCCTCACAAATGAGAGTGATGTGGGGTCTCCTGTCATAAGAACATCACAAGGTGCTTTCCAAAGCAAATTTTTAACCTGCTTTAAAATATCATTAATTCTCTTCAGCAGAAAAAATTAGTAAGACTCTTGAGAGCTGGGATTATAAAATCTCCAAAACATACCATATATCAATCTGAAAGACTTAGTTTTATGTGTTGAAAAGATCTTCACATAAACTCAGACGGCAATTATGGATTTTAGGGATCTGATCCATTTCTCTTTGGCATAAAAATGCATTTTTCAGTGCAAAATCCAGTTCTAGAACTCTGTGGACACATCATCATCTTACCATTGTCATCCACCACACGAGTTTGATCTTTGCAACAATCCACTGGCAATCCAATAATTTCAACTTCAACAAAAGGGTCAATGATCTACATAAATAAAGGGAAAGTATTATTACAAATGATAGATATCTGTACAGGTGTTAATTATTTTGAGAATATTGACCAAAACATTCACATTTTAACAGCAAATGATTTTACCAAATGCTTACTAAGAAAGAAGACTGATATCAGGTGTCACAAAAGCAGGTATGTGAGATGAGAATAAAAGCAAAGCTATTAAATTTTTGCTTGCCAATATCTGCTAATACTACACAAATTTTACCGAATTAATCCACAATTTCTGCTCAAGATACATGCCCAACAGCAAGGAGAATGCCCATGTACAAATTCTCCGGAGCTGTATTCATAATAGTTAAAAACTAGAAACAACCTAAGTGTCCATCAAGCCAGAGAGCTAAGCCGAATAAAGAAATGAACAACAAAAAAGGAACAAAGTTCTTTAACATAAACAATGTTGATCATCCAGACAAAAATGGCTCTTACTGTAAGAGTAAATTTACATAAAAGTTTGAGAACCGACAAAATTGGCCTGCTGTGATAGGGGCTCGTGTTTGCTGTCAGGTGGGAAATAGATACTGAGAGAGGAGGTGGGAGGGTGCCTTCTGGGGTTCTGTCCTGATCTGGAGACATAAAAATGAACTAAACTATGCATGTTTTGAAACTGACTGGGTATTATCACATAAGTTTAAAAGTATTAAAAGTAAAAATTTTAAAAACATACTAGTTTTTCTTTGCTTTTTTTTTGCAGTAGTGAGGGTTGAACTCAGAGTGTTTACACTTAGTGACACAGGCAAACCTTTCTACATTTTGTGATCCTCCTGCCTCAGCTGCACAGACTGCTGGGAGTGCAGTGTGCACCACACGTCCAGCTGTGCACTAGTTTTTACTGTTCCACTCGTCCCCATCCCTGTCCTCTGAGATGAGGTCCTGCTCTATGAGTTAACTGTACGTGTTCCTTTGTGATACACGTTCTGGGTGATGACCAATGAAGGAATAAAATCTCAAAACACCGGAGGAACATTTCTGAAAAAGTCTACCAGGAAGTGAGAACACAGTTCTAGAAACTTGGAGAGTGAGGAGTAATACAGAAAGTTTGAGGGGATAGCAGCTCCAGGGAGTAAGAGCTACAGATATGACAGAAAAACATTAAGATGATTAAACTACTAGGCACATTTTTTTACTTACTAAATTACAAAACTTACTGATTTTCAATTAATTTTTTTATACTAGAAGTTTTTCCTTTAAAAAGAATTCTACAATAAAACCGGATCTCACATTTTGGAGGCAACTAAAAATATGATTTCTGTTCTAGTAATTTGATGCCTTCATTTTCGCAGACAAAAAAGAAGTAAGAATGACCTTTCCTATGCCACCAATTAATGATTCTTGCGAAAGAGCAAAATGTAGTGACCAGAGGGAAGCAGGGTGGCCAATCCCCTGGAGGCTCCTGCAGCAGACCTGACCAGATACGACGGTGCTTGGTGGGCTGATGACAAGCGGCATGGAAGAGCTTGTCCCATTGGAAGCACCCGCTGTTTAGGGAATAGAACATTGTGCATCTGTTGAAGATGCTGAGAACAGACAGAAGGTCGGAAAGAGTCACTGTGGAGGACGGGATGAGGGAGAACCAATACGATGGAGCTGCAGTGGGCTACAGTGCTAAAGTCTGCTGAGACTTGACATGAGGAGTTTTATGGTGGGGCCGGACTACAGAGCTGTGTGGTTTCACCCATCAAGATCCAGCAATAGCAATTTAAAAGGTAAGACAGCAAAGGGCCCAAAGTTAGGACTGCCCCTGAGAGGAAGGACGTGAGTACAAGAAGGGCTGGCAGGTGGGGAGAAAGCAGGCCAAGGCCAGGGTCGGGCATACTGGAAATAATGGAACCAATGCCCAGAAAAGGAGGCTTCACTCACAGAGGGAGACACTTATAAAACCTGCTCCAGAGGTGCAACAGGAGGTGACGGGAATGAGCATGTGGCCCAGGGGCGTGTGGCTGACATGCAGCAGGGGTGAGCCTTGCAGATGAGAAATGGGGACAGGAGGTTAATACATCCTCTTAGGCAATGCTTCCGTCAATAATGAAATGGTTCCTTGCACTCCAATTTTATCAGTGCCAGTGTCAGCTGAGTATCACACACTCAAGCCTCCAAAATAGATGAAGCGATACAGTTCAGCAGGAATTGTGTGTCATTTCCCAACAAAGCTGTTATGTCTGATGAGCTAAGGTCAGTGCTCCTTTATGAATGAACACACACACACACACACACACACACACACACACACACACACCTGAAGACACTTCAGGTAAAACGTGAATACAATAAAATAATCACATAATGAACTGCTTAGCCACTTAGTAATATGTAGCTTACCTCGCCTCTGTCTCCAAACATGGAGTCTGGAGGCTTGGGGAGTTGCTGTCCACTGATCACTTTCAGGATGAGCTGCTTTTTTGGATTGGCAGGGAGTGGATCACCAGAGAAAGGGTTGAAAGTACCTAGGCCAAAATAAGACACTCATGTGTAAATACCAACTAGTTTCTCTAGTGTGAAAAACTAAAACTATAAATAAGATCCAAACTGTATAACTGATAATGTGAAATAGGAAGAAAAGGGCTAAAGGTGTAGGGAAAGTGGGAAGGGTAGGGGAAAGTAAATAAGGGGAAAGAAAAAATATGAGAAAATGGAAAAATGGAAAACAAAGTTTTTGTAATTAGGGAAGGGTAGAGGGAGTGAAGGGAGGACAGAGGTATGGGGAAAAAATGAGAACCAAGACCTGTCATGTAAAGGTACAAGATCCCAATGACGAATGTAACTGTACTGTATACCTAAAATGTACCAATAAATTCAATGAGAAGAAAAAAAAGAAAGTATCTAGGCCAGGTAAAGCAGAGGTTGGGGACACATACACAGACACACACACACACACACACACACACACACACACACACACACACACACTCACACGGTACAGTTTAAGCTTGTAAATAAACAACAAATGTTGATTGCTATAGTGCTTAAGGGAATTATCACATAACCAACCATCAATAAAGCTTCTGCCAGGATCCCAGCCAGTAGTTCCATAGCTGTGGTTTTCATTAGATACTGCACTCCCCAAAGCCAGGAAATGAGACAATTTAAAGCAAGTTTCTGCAATGTAACTGTAGCATGGATGGAGAAAATGACGTATCTGAATGCCAACAGTATAAGAAGGGAGGTACTTGTGTCAAATGCAACTAATTTTCTAACTTAAGCTATCTCAGGTATAGAAAAAACTACATCAGAAACAGAAAGAAGGCCTGAAATTCTAATCTGCATGTTTTTGTGTGTTTAGTGGGGTAAGGATTGAATCCAGGGTCTCATGCATGTTAGGCAAATACTATACCACTCAACTATATCCTCAGTCTTAGGGTTAAAATTAAGTAAATAGTACAGCAAGAAAATATGCAAAGCATAAAATCTTGAGGACACATCTGTCAAGTTTGTTACTTAATTATTATAAACCTAATTTGGAAACTTTTAGAGAATTTTAATGGCCAGACTGAAAAGAAAGCGTTGTTTTCTTAACACTGTATTACCCTCTGTTTTTGGCTAGCACTGTTTTGTTATTGGACTATATTAACTAAAATGGCTTGATAAAATTGATTATCTCAGGTGAAATTTAATTTTGCCAGCTGGCCTCAGGCTCACAATCCCTAAGAGTTTCTGAAAGATAAGGCTCAGACCATAGAAGACAGCCCAACTGAGAAATAATGACCAATAATTAACATGCCAGAGCACTGACAGTCTGCTATCCGTATCAGTATGGATATGTGCAACCTCAAGAAATATAATCCAAACACTAAACTACTCCAATGCGGTTGTGAAAGGAATTCTTATTTGCCTTTGCACTCCTTAATCTGATTGTACTGTTGCTCTTATTTTGTAGTGCTCAGGATCAAACCCAGGGCCTCCTGCATGCTAGGCAATGCTCTGCCACTGAGCTACACCCCTCTAGCCCATAAGCTATCTTCTTAAAAATTTATCCTGTATATGGCGGTTTCTCAAAAAACTAGAAATAGAACTACTGGGTATATATACAAAGGAACAGAAATCAGTACATCAAAAAAATCTGTAGTCACATATTTATTGCAGACCTATTCATAATACGTAAGAAAGAAAAAAAACTGAAGTGTCCATCAAATGATTAATGAATAAAGAAAAGGTGGCATGCATTTACAGTGAAATATTCAGTTATAAAATCCCATTATTTACAGCAACATGAGGAGAAACACTGTAGAGGACATTAAGTGAAATAAGGCACAGAAAAACAAAAACTGTGTGCTCTCATATGTGGAAGCTAAAAGAATTGGTCTTGATGAGACAGAGAATGGAAGAGTGGTTACCAGAGTCTGTGAGGGAGGGGAGGGTGGACACAGGGTGGACGATGGGTACAATAAAGCTGCAGAGAAGGAATGATTTCTAACATTACATGTAGCCCAGTGAGATCATCATGGCCTACAAGATTTAAATGAATATTGCAAATAGCTAGTAGAGAGGATTTTGAAAGCTCCAAGCACACACAAACACAAATGATATACTACCTCGTCTGATTACTGAACCTTGTATTGCATGTAATGTATATTATACCACATAAGTATGTACAGTTACTATGCATCTATTAATAATCAAAGTAAAATAAATTTTAAAATTATGCTGCAAAGCACTGGGATATCACTAAGATATCTTTGCATAGAATTCAACCCATGAACTAGCGTAGAGAGACAACGATGAAACTAACACATACCTTTGCACATTTGCTGGGGCTTGAGGACGTAGCCACAGTTGCCATTTGTCCTGAATTTGGCTCGATTTAACTGCATCATTCGCCCTTCAGACTGATAATTCAGTGCCACTGTCCAAGTTGAAAATTTGAGAGAATTAGCAAGATGGCAAAGTAGACTCAGAACATACAGAGAACCACTGTTTTCAGAGGATTACACACCGAGCTGGCAACCGGCGTTCCAGTAGGGCAGAGGGTTGAAGTTACTGGAATCTATGCGGTAGGCAGAGGGGTAAATCCTTGTGAGCTGCTTTTGGTTATAAGCCATGAATTGTTCTGATTTCTGCTGAACCACCTGATGTGCTCTTGTTTCACTGAAGGATAACACATTTCCTGTGGTTCCTGGCAGTGTGCAATAAAGAAACAGGGAAAGTGAGAACTATAGCAAAGTAGCAAAGAAAACACCTCTCACAAAAGACTGTATGATGACAGTACTATAAACCAACAGCAAAAGGCAGAATGAAAGGGTACATTCAACCTGTTAAAGGGAAATCTTTAGACACATTAAATTGAACAGAGTTTAACTGAACAAGAAACAATTCACAAATCAGGCCACTCCCCAGAATCAGGACAGATTCACAGCATCTCCATCTCACCACATGGGCAGATTACTGTAACAGCCAGGAAAAAAAGAGAGAGAGACATTCAGAAAACAAAAAGTAGAGACAGCCCAGTTGGCTATAGTTCTTGTATTAAGTGAACATAGTTTTAAGAGTTGGTTGCTTGTCATTGGTTAAGATTCAGCTACTTAGTACTTTTTACAAAAGTAGGTTACCTCTATTTCGTACATCAAGTCTGGTTGCACTTTACTATGTATAGAGAAATCTTTAGTTTAGACTAAACTTACAATATACATCAAGGTAGTTCTGGATGAAAGTTAATTCGGCTTAACAAATCAAGGTAGAGATAACTTCATTTTTTGCCAGGTTGAGGCTAAATCATAACCGTGTATTTGCCAAGGTAGCAGCTCATTTCTGGCTCCCATATTCTCCTCTGAAACCAGTCATTCCACTAACTCGGGTCTATGTAGTAGCATGAAGAGAGCAAGTAGAACAATTGTTTTCTAGATGTATGATTCAGAGTATCTTTACCAAAAACATAGATAGCCACTGATAAACAAAATTATATATATGTGTATATATATATATATATATATATATA
>NW_022900949.1:63449361-63497261 GCF_012274545.1 Fukomys damarensis | reverse complement strand
CATATACTTATATAAAACATTCCTGATAGCAGGCAGAAACCCATTAAAAACATTCATTTAAAAAAGCACATGTGCGAAGCATGTATTAACTGATAACTTTGAGAAAATAAAGGGGAAAAACTACTTTTAAAAAATGAGTTTTAAAATTGATTTGAAAAGAATTATGGAACCAATCACAATCTGTCCAGAAAAAGGGAAAAAAAGGAGAAAATATGTTCAAGAGAACATTAAAAAGAAATAAAGTTTCAGAAACAAGGGCCATCATCCAACCGCCTAATAAGGCTTATAAATTATGGGGAAAATGAGAGGTCTTAGTAGAAGGAGCCTGCACTTCTGTCGAGGAAGCTGCAAGTTTAAGGATCATGATGGTACAGTGGAGCCTTCAAGCACTTAATATTCCACTCTTTTCTGGAAATCGTAACTTTTGAACAATATCAACAATGTCCCTATCATTGAACTGCTTCACCTCACTATACAACCACGTCCTATCCCCAAAATGACCACTCCTGGGTCCTCTGAACTTGTTGGAGAAGACCAGTCAAGATGAAGATCCAAACATGACTACAACTTCATTCTTATTCAAACTCTAACAAACTGAGTTTGAACCCATGCTGAGACATATGGTTCACAAAATCAAGGTGCTGAACTATAGTCTTGCTGAACCAACTGGTCCTGAATCATATCTATGGTGGTCATATTTATTACCACACATCAATCTCTCATAGTCTTACCTCCTATCCTCAGAGTTACACATCCTTAGATGTTAAATGCTGGCTAAAGCTAGGTATGGTGGTGTGGTCCTGTTATCCAGCACTCAGAGGTTGAGGGAGGAGGACTGCAACTTCAAACACTAGCTCAAAACAAAAAGGGATGGGCCAGGGATTTGGCTCAGTGGTTCTGCTGCCTGCCTCGCAAACACAAGGACCCAAGTTTGATTCCTGGTACCAAAAAGCGGGGGGGAATGCAGATCAATGTCAAGGTTTGAGGGTTTATCACCAGTAATGCCCCCCAAAAAAAGAGTTGGCCAAATGACTCATAATGCCACTTCTGAGCTAGTACTTGAAACAGTCAAAAATACAAAAAGAGAAAAAGAAATGATGTTTCTCAAAAACACTAAAATTGAACTTATTTCCAGATTTTAATAAGGAATGCCTTGAACATAACTGGAGATAATACAGTCTTTAACAAGTTAAATTTGGATGGAGTAGCTCTACTATGAATATAATTTTTTTCTGTTCACATAAATATGCATATCACAGCATCATTAAATTGACAATGTTTACTAAGAACTTATGACAGTATAATTTAAGTTGTTTTGCTTAAGGATAAGGTATGCATTTGTTACAGCTGAAGTTAAAGAGTTAAACAATAATCAAGATTATTTTCCCTTAAACTAACGGGTTTATAGCACCCAATGGTATGCATTGGAAAATCTTCATTCTTTATAACAAATCTATCTTTAACTTAATTCAGCCACTTACTAAGTTTATTTTTGAGCTGTACACAGTAATTATAAAAATGTAACTGCTGAGAATTTTAAGGTTTCTCATATTTTCACATGTGAAATTAACTGAAATTTTATATAGTTATCACATTTGAGGAAAAATTTAATACCAAGCAGAAGAAAAGAAATCTGTCTGCAATTAGAAAAAGATTCTCTTGGGGGCTGTTGTAGAGGACAAAGATCTGAGCAGAGTCCTGAATGTTTGTGAGGATGCACAACTCACCATAGTGTTGTTTCCTGTCACTAAGACATGCTGAGAAACTTGGAGATTCTGTTTAATTTCTACTTCTACTAAAATTGAAATGCAGCTGAAGCACCACGTGATGGTAGATTATTTCAATAAGCATTCAGTAACTAAACGAAATAGAAGGCAAAGGGAAAAAGAGCAAGTAGCAGGGAAATCGGTAAAAATAGTTTTGACTAGAATTTCTCAGTTTAATGCAGCAACTTATAGTTGAAAAATAACGAGTACTGAAATGTCTGCTCTTTTGTTAAAACTTTAATCCATGGATTAAACTACTTTAATCAAAATTAAAACTTACAATGAGAAAATATGAGGCTTTCCAGGGTGCTGTTTTAGCCAATTAATTTATTCTTTCTTCTGGTTGTTCACACTTAAAAAGACCATCTGTGATTAGTCATTAAGACAGGACAGGTCTCCAAATTCAAGCACCGGGGTAAAACATTGCTCTGACGCATTTGTCTTTGTGTAATAATAAAATCCTCTTCAGCCTCGTAGGCCATATCTCTGACCTTCAGGCAATGAGGCAAGTACCATGATCAAGAGAGCCCGCTGTGTGAGCTGAGAATTATATAAGCAATCATTTTCCTGACACTCAGTTGGATTTTCCACAGTTCCAGAACTGTGCAATGATAATCAGATTAACAAAAATTAATCAACAACTGACAAAGAGAGGTCAAGAACGTTTACTCAGAATGGGAGAAAACTCTTCAGGCCTTACCATCATCCACGATGTCCTGGGCTGCCACAGAGTTTGTGTACACAACCAAATCAGAGAGCTCTCGGCAGAGCTTCATCGTTTTCCTTCGACGGCCCAACCTGCAAAGTACACACCCAAAATACGTGCTGTTTTAGAGTTGGAAGAGGTTTGAGCTTTTGGTTATTCCACTTCTGTATTTAAGAGAACAAATAAATGATCTGCCCTAGGTCTTAATGGAATCAGGACAGACCCGAGCATGATTCCTAGTTTAGTCCTCTTTCCCTAGGTCATCCTACTTATGTAGTCCTAGTTGTTGCTCCGCCAGGAGTCACAGCCTACCCTCATGCATTTGTAAGTTCCATTGTGAAGGGCTTGGTTCCAACTGTTACCCAACTAGCGAGAAACATCAGAGAGCAGAACATACACTAAAAACAAATAGAAGGCCGGGGATTTAGCTCAGTGGTTCCGCTGCCTACCTCACAAACTCAAGGTCCCAAGTTTGATCCCCGGTACCAAAACAAAACAAAACAAAAACAAATAGAAAAATTTCATTATGGGTCACAAGAATTCCATACCCAAAGGAAATATAGCAAATTTCCACGGGGATTATCTTTTAAAGGTGTGATCACAAGTGTCAGTTCCTTTTCTCTTGTTGCTGAGCAAAATACCCAACACCCAAAGTTAAAGGGGAAAAGGCTTATTTAGCTCACAGCTTTAGAAGCTTCAGTCCATAATTGGCTGGCTCCAAGGGGGTTGGCAGAGGGGCGACAGTTCAGGGTGGCAGAAGACAGCAAAAGCCACAAGGGCTTTAACAGCATCTTCCTGACCCTTTTATCTTATCCAGATTACTTAGGGTGAGCAGCACTCACGCCCTTAACTCTAGTTCCCTAAGCCTAGCACTGCACCATGAATCAATTCCAGTGTCACACTCTAGATCCAGCTGCCTCTGAAAAAAAAACCAGCTCATTTGCATGAGGCTTGGTGGGGCGGGGGGGGAGGACACATAACTAGACAAAACCATAACAATAAGTATTTTTATTTTCTTCATTATGCTTTTTCTGTATTCCCCAATTTTTTAAAAAACAATGATATATTACATTATTTAATACCTTTTTCTCAGATACTTTCTACGTTCTCTCTCTTCTACAAACCACTCCTAGGATTTCTCCTCTACAATCTTACAAATTCTGCCATTACTCCTTGTCACATTAACGTCCTTCATAGACTATCACTTTCCTTTACATGCACACTTTTCTCCTCTAGGGAAATATCTAATTTTTAAAACTCCAGTCCTTGCCAATATACCAACACAAAGATCAATAAGCACAAGAAAAGACACTCAACATTATTAGTCATTAGGGGAATGTGAATCCAAACTCCGACAAGATACCATACTGTACCTCTAGAATGGCTACAACCAAAAAAGCAGATAATAACTAGTATTATAAAGGATAAAGAGAAACTGGACTCCTCATACATTGCTGAAAAGTATAAAATGGTACACCTGCTCTGAAAAATAATTTGGCAGTTTCTCAAAAAGTTAAGAGTTATCTTGTTTCCCAGCAATTCTATTTCAATATACCCAAGAGAAATAAAAACATACATCCACATAAAAACTTATACAAGAATGTTCATAGCAGTATTGTTCTTAATAGTCCAAAAGTGAAAACAACTGAAATGTCCTTCAACTAATGAAAGGTTCTATAAAATGCAATATATCCATACTCTGGATTATTTGGCAGTAAAAAGAAATTACATGCTGATCAATGGATCAACATGGATGAATCTTGACAGCCTTATAGTAAGTGAAAGAAGGCAATGTAAAATCTATAGAGAGAGAAATTACAGTAGGGGTTGCCAGAGACTGAGGGAGAAGAGGATAGAAAATGACTGCTAATGGGTACTAATTCTCTTCTAAAGGTGACGAAAGTGTCCTGGAATTAGATAGTGGTAATAGAGATTTTATTTACTCAATGAAAACATGAGTGCCTATTGAAGATAAAACAGAGAAAAAATTAGGCAAAATCTCCACCATAATAGTACTTATATACAGCCACAAAAGAACTAACGACAAAATGTACCAACAGTTTATTTTGCTATGAAAGGAGGCAAGAATATAGACGGGAACAAAAATCAACTGGAAACCAAATATGGTGGTGCATGCCTGCAATCCAGAACTCTGAGCCTGAGACTGGACAACTGCAAGCTCAAGCCCAGCCTGGGCAACATAGAAAAACTGTGTCTCAAAGTGAAAAATTAGAAAGGGCTGGCAAAGGCCCTGGGTTCATTTCCCAGTACCATAATAAACGAGCAAACATCAATGGGAAGAAAGAATGCATGTTCATCCTTTATCACATAAGTCAGGAGTTCTATGTTTGTTGGTGAGAATCCAGTTTTGTGAAAGCTACTACTCACAAATCAATGTAAATTAATGCTTAGAAATTATGAGTAAAATTGTGAGTCACTCCATGGTACACAAAAATTCTGCATGAAGTTAGCTCTTTTTGTCATCATCCTAGGAGCGGACTAGAAGTGGACATCCTAGGAGTGAAGTCCCAAAGGACACCATCATAGATACTCAGACTCCAACAGCTACTATGGAAAAAACTATAATTGAATCAAGAGCAGCATGCAACATGATTTCATGTCATACCTGCAATGCTGTCTCATTTGAATATATCAAAATCAGTATGGTTTTCCATACTATCCCTTCCCAGTCTATGTTTCAGAGTTAGGCCTGTCTCATATTCTACCTAAGAATATTTATAGTTGGTAGTCTTCTGGAAGATGATTATATTTCCCTTTTATTTTTTACTGTAAGTAAAGGTACATCCATATATGTCTGCTCTGCTCTTATTAGTTACTATTTTACATATAAATGTCCTGTTGGAGTTCAAATATAAAGTCTAACTGAACACTAAAGTTTAATAATGAAGAATTATGCCTATTCTTCACATTTCATTTAATTCTATCTTTCAACCAAGGCATTGAGGGGGTTTTGTGTGTATGTGTCTATGTATGATGTAATTTACATTTCTTCGTGAGATTTATAATATAAACTGCCAGAAAATCCTATGTCAGATCATGTGTCACAATTTAGGCTCTGAGAATGTGGTCAGTTATTTATGTACATATGTATGTGTTTATATTAGTACATGTTTGCAATACATAATGGGGAATTGGTTTCTGGACATAACACATCCTAATTCTTTTTACTGTTCCTTCCTCTCCCTTCTCCTCTCCCTCTTTCTCCTGGTCCCTTTCTCATTTTTTGCAAATCACCACAAATACTGCTGACAATAAAATATGTTTTTGAGCACTTATTTTGAGTCCATTATGTTGATTAGTTTAATTCTTGTAATGACCCTAAGAATATATAGAAAAAAGGAGCTTCGCTGAAGTCCTCTGCTGAAGTTCCTAAGTGGAAGGACAAAAATTTCAAATCTGGCTGATTGCAATTCCCTGGTTCCTACTATGTACTCGGCACCCATCTTTCCCTTCAGTCTCCTCTGTCAGCCTTCTCTGCATTCATGTGGCCTCTCGTCCTTCTCTGAAGATAGGTTTTACTTGGAAATTGCTACAGCTAGCATTTATTAAGTGTCACTATGTGGTAGGCACAGTGCCAAAGTCCCTACATACACTGTAGGGGATTTTCAAGTTTTAATTGGGGATCGTATCTTGTGATCTACACAACTAAAACAGCCACAATGACAGGAATGGAAAGGTCAAGGGAGTTTGAGCAGGAACCAGAGATGCTCTCTTACCTGTACAGCTGGC
This sequence comes from Fukomys damarensis, assembly GCF_012274545.1. NCBI lineage: Eukaryota > Metazoa > Chordata > Mammalia > Rodentia > Bathyergidae > Fukomys > Fukomys damarensis. The sequence goes on along the minus strand of NW_022900949.1, from coordinate 63,491,039 downwards.
CACCTTCCTTGCCAGGATTCTGCTGTGTGTCTTCCTCATCATCAATACTGTAGGATTTAGACCGTGATTTTGTGGTTTTCTGCAGGAAAGATCATACTAAATGTAGTAAGTTCATCATATTGGGTATATCCACCACATACAGAGAACAAACTAACTTTTAAACACACACACACACACACACACACACACACACACTGTAGTAATAATGTGGAGGAGAAAAATCTGACCAAATATCAAAGCTTGCTTCACCATTAAATAACAAAGATGTTTATGGCCACACCTTTATTAAAATATTAATACCAAAATTTAAGGTTTCATGCCCAGAAACTGATTTCTGAGCCCCAACATGACACTACAAATGGAAAATTCCATACCTGGCTGTAGGTGACAAGTCATAAGCAGAACACAGACACACTAAAAATATGACTTGGATCTCACACCCAAAATATCTTATTATGTATATGCAAATATCCCAAAATTTTTTTCAAAATCCAAAATATTTCTGGCTCTAAGTATTTCAGATAAGGATACCCAATCTGTACCTAGTAATTTGAGTTATCATAATAGTAAATCTGTCTTTTTTATATAGTGCTGAGGACTGAACCAAGGACCTTGTTAGGTAAACACTCCACTACCAAGCTACATACCCAGCCATAAATCTGTCTTTTTAAAGTTCACTTTTTATTATAAAATATAAAAAATGAATTACCAGTGGCAGATACCATTTGGATAAATGATGATGTGATTTCTGTACATATAATTCTGACACATCACATTATGGTTATTGCACCATAAAATTTGTTTCGACTTACTTTCTTGTAAAATTTTTACTTTTTTATTGAAAGTATTTGGACATCTATACCAGTCCTAAGTGTACAGAATGAGGACTTTCATTAAGCGAAACCACTCAAATGAGGAGACAGAATATAGTCCAGCCCCTAGAAGCCCTCTGATTGTTCCATTCCATTATTACTTTCTCCCCTAAAAGTAACATCTATGCTATAGTTTTTGTAGGGGGTTTTGGGGGGTTTGGTTTTAAATTTCATATAAACGGAATTAAACTGTATACACTTCCTTGGTTCTGGTTTCCTTTGCTCAACATTATAAAGATCATCATATAATTGTACACAGGTGCAATTTTTTTCCTTTTCATGACTATTAAATATTCTCTTATGTGAATATACCACAATTTTATTTATTCAATTGTTGATGGACATTTGGAGTATTTTCTATTAGTATCATTACAAATAATGTTGCTATACATGTTGCTCTTTCTGTCCTTTGACATAACCCATAGCACATACATAGCACAGCTGAGCATATCCCGTGAAACAGTGTGCCAGCCACGGTGTCTTTCGGAAACGGACACACCTGTGGCAGAGAGGTGACTTCACATTGCTCAGCATCCTCAATAACTCTGTGGTGGATGTGTACATCGCCACTGAAATGTGCATTTGCCAGACGGCTGAGAAGGGCGAGCCCCTTCTTCTTAGGCATTTGGACATCTCCTTTCGTGAAGTGCCCATTGAAACCTTCCGCCCATTTTTTAGAAATTATATTGCTTGTCCTTTTATGAATTTGGAGAAACTATTTACATATTCAGTATAGAAATCCTTTCCTGGATAGTGCATTTAATGTTATTCCCTAGTATATGATTTGCTTTTTAATACTGTGGATAAACAGAAGTTTTCATGTTTTAAAGTAGTTTAAATTTCAGTCTTTACCTTTTCTAGGGTTCTGCTTAAGAAATCTTTAGCTATTTCAAGGTCACCATATGTTCCTCTGTTACCCTTCAGAATCCTTAAATTCTGATTATGGACTCTGTGTATTTATTACTCTTAATTCATACCTTGTGTTTTCCAAAGTTGGTCATGAGAGATCGTCCATGTGATTTCTTTCCACTTTCCTTCACATCTGGATTCTGAGTAAACAAAGGCATGATATAACTACTTTCCTCTTTTAATTTTTCCTTAGCTCTGGGAAAATGGCAGAGAGACCCTTCCTCCCCGCTGCCCCGCTCACTTCTTCCTGTGCCACCCTTTGGGTCTACTGCAAAGGAAGGAACACTGCGTGGGTGCCTGGCCCAGCCAGGAGGTAGCCGCTGCCCACCACTTCCCAAGGCTAGGGCTGTAGGCTCTGAGCAATGCCCCACTGTGCTGGCACTCACAGTGCCTGTTTACCATCCTGTCCACAACATAGGATGTGTGCTTTTGAATGCACTAAGGGGGATAAATCATTTCAGTTAAGAGGAGACTTCATTTGAGAGAAATGACCAAAACTCATTACGAGCCAATTTTGTTGAATAAAATGATCATGTTGAATACTTGCCATCTAGGATTTTAAAATATGAAAAATAAATAAAACCCAAGCATTTCTGTGAGGTAAAAAGGCAACTGTTGTATGTTTAAGTAAGCCACAGCAAAGCTTATCTGTGCATTGGAATAATTCCCTCATTGGTGATCATTAGAAAATGGGAGTATTTTGTTCTCTGACGTTTACTTCATGAGCTAATTTTCCAGTTTAAAGATAATGAAGCCAGCTGTCCTTGCTTGAACCTAACCTTCAGTAGTGTTTTTAAAAAAGGCCACTCTGTTTAAAGGGTGTGGATACTTATTTAGAAATAAATCAAGTGGTTTATCATTCACAATATGGTACATGGGGAAACCAGCAGACCCTAATCATCCAGAACTCCAGCTAAAAAGAGAAGAAACAGGGATAATAACATAAATGGAATAAACATGAGTTAACAAAATTGGGGAAGGGCACCTGCTACATCCATAGACACTGATCAAAGATTCAATTCTGGGAAAAAGGTGAGACGAATTGAGAATTGTTTGGGGAAGAGGTAATCCAGAAAACACTGTTGCAACAGGGGTGATATTGATTAAGAGTTGTTCGGTTTATGTGTGTTCATTGCCTTTGCTTTCTTAGTTCTGGGGACCAAACTCAGGACCTTGTGCTTGCAAGGCAGGTGCAGCACCACTGAGCTACATCCCAGCACTCTTCATTCTTTTTTGTTGTTGCTCATTGCCTTTGAAACCCAACAAATGATGATCATTAACTTCAAAATCTCTGGAATTAAGAAGGTAAGTACATATGGCCATAAAATAAACCCTCCTCTCCAAGTTGCGAGAACTGGTTCTCCCTCCAAGTAGCTATATATCCTTTGATAAACCCCTTCTTTCAGCTTCAGTTTTCTTATCTGTGAAATAGGGAAGAAACCAAGCAATTAACATGTGAGTTCCTTTTTACCTCTAACTTTTCATCCAGTGATAGAAGGACGACGGCATTTATTGTGTAAGAGGACACTTTTAATAATTACAACAGGACAACAGGTATAAAGCAGGGCTGTCGCAAACAAATTGAGATATAGCATCCCTCAATTTAATAGCACTGTCTATACCCAAGGATACTGCTAAGTGCATTACATATATTCTTACTAATTTATACAGCCATCCCTGGAAATAAGAATCATTAAAATCTCAATCTCACAGAGAATGAAAGCTAAAATGTAGTGAAGTTACACAAAATGTCCAAAGCTACAAACTAATTGGTAGCAAAAACAGATTTTGTCTGGCTCCAAGTCTCTTTTCTGGTTTCCTCCTCCCCCAACTTCTTCCACCCCATGCCTCACCTTTACATTGGAGACAGATAAGTACAAATATCCAACTCCAACTGTGACCTCTCCCTGAACATTAGCACTACATCTTTCATTGAATTCACGGGTACGGCACTGTCCTACGAACTTGATGAGTGTTCAAGGGCAGAGCAAACAAAAGAAGTACAGGCTCTAACTTCACAGGGCTTACAATCTAATGGTGGAGAAAATCTCAGCACTGCAAGACAATAAAAGCTGATGAGGAAAGCTGAGGGCACTAAGAGATGGCTGAACTTCTCCATGGGGAAATGGTGCAAAAGCTGAAGTCTACAGATGATTAGGTATTATCTATGTGAACTGAGGAAGAGGAAGTATATTGAGGCCAGGGAAACAGCAAATTAAAAAGCCAAGTAGTAGGAGTATGGCGCCCTCCTAGAAAGGAAAGAAATGAGTGCTGAGCTTATTCGTACTCACGCATGCCAACCAGTGAGAATCACAGTCACAAACACATATTAATTTAGGCTGAAGAGAGGCTTTTATGGGCTACAACTCTGAATTTGAACTCTAGCCTACACACTATGAGGAGCCTTTGAATGGATGAAACCAGAGAATGACAAGAACAGATGAACACTTCCGAACCATCCTATGGTATAGTAGTGCTACAAATAAGACAGGGTGGAGGTGAGCAGTGAAGCCAGCACAGCTGAGAGCTGCTAAGTTAGGGGCTCATTATGGTTACCCAGAGCGGCAGTTCAGGTATGAAGAAAAGAGCACGCTTCTCAGAAACTCTTAGATCTCTTTCTTGTGTGTACATTACTTCTTCCAGCCTGAAGGAGGATTTCACTGTTATTCTTTAGGGCTCTCCAGGAAAAATACAGTACAAGTAGAACTCAGTCCTGCATTGCTGAATTCTGAAAGGAAGAGCTGGAATGGTGCTGCCCTGAGCCATACTCTGCACATTCTCAGCTTGAGATTTAAGCATACATATTGTATTTGGCACAGATGTACTTGTCTCGATGGTAACTTACCTTACTTGTCCACAGAATCCAAATTGTATTTTGAAAAGTAACATAGCAGTGTTCAAAACCTCAGTGCTTTACAGCCCATTTTATTAAAATAACAGGCTCCATGTATTTCATACTAATACAATTACACTCTGCTTGTAACCCAAATTTAAGGGAAAACAAAAAATAAAACAAAAGGATATTGGTTTTGCTTTAGCGCATCTCTTATTTGAGGTTGCTTACCATTTTCCTTGATGGTAAAATTATTATTCAGGTATCTTCAATGAATAGCAAAAGAATGATGAGCTTGATTTGTGTCTTCCTGAGTGCTGCTTTCCCAATAGAAATGATCTATTATAGGGCAAAGACTTCTCCAAAAGAATAAGGGGAAATGACTGACCCAGGCCAACCAATGAAATTCACTAATAAGCAGCAGAGGGGCCAGGATTTAGCTCAGTGGTACCGCTCCCGTCTCAAAAGCGCAAAGTCCTGAGTTCGATCCCTAGTACGCCCCCAAAAAAGGATGAGCAGCAGAAACCATGCTGGCCTAACTGGATGTGACTTTACAGACATCTGCATGGCATCTTCATTTCCTGGAAGGAGGGCACTATGCGTCTACTTTTTATTGAAATTTTTTAAAAAGTCTAAAATTATATTGAAAATTTAATAAAATCCAAAATTACTGGGAGGGCCATAATAGTACAACTGACTTCTGGTTGCTTCCATCGCTCTTGAAATGTGCATTGCAAGAGGAAGTGACCCTGGCACCAGGTCCAAGGGTAAGTTCCCACTGGTTTAGCAAGCCAGTGTTATCCTATAAACATGCGAAATTTATTTCAGGCAAAACAGTTGCCCAAGGTCACAGTGCTTACCTTAGGGGTGAGCTAAGTGTCCAATGAGGACTAAATATGAATTCTGCTTTATTAGTTGGGGATGAATACACTGCTTCACTCTCTGCACATGAACCAATAATGATGCAGTTCATGGAACTACTGGCAGTCACTCTGCAACTATTGAGAGAAGGGGAACAACATTTGGGATGATACTAAAAGTGGAACAGGAAAAACAGCAAAACAAGTCTCTGATGGTACGCTGAGCCTCTAGATTAAGCCCATTCTGAAGGCCACTCTTCAAATAAACTTTCCAGTTACCTAAGCCAACATGTTCCTAAGTCAGTGATGCTCTATTTAACCAGGAAAATAAAAGTTATCAAGACTGATGCATTCTTATCTTCAGAAAGCTAAAGAGTAGACATGGAATAATTGTAAGTATATAGACAAAACCCTCAGAAAAGAGAAGACCCATCCAACAACCACTGACAATATAAAGGAGACAGCTCACAAAGACCAAGGCAGAACTCCTTCAAGATCACACTGAAGCTGGGATTTAAAAGACTAACTGGAGCTAGCTAGAGAAGCTACCGGAATGGAGTGCTCCAGGCACAGGGAATGGAGTGTGAGGAAGATCATGGCATCCAGAGAGAACCACGCCTGGCATGACAGTGGTGGCTGGTAGGACACAGACCGAGATCTGAGAGTGGAGAGAGACAGGCAAGGATGCTATTTTGAGGGTCCTTTAAAGCTTGGTTAAAGAGTTTGCAACTCACCCCACGTGTAACTGGAAACCACTGAGGAATTTTAAAAGTGGAATGACCATCAGATTTACACATTTAAAAAAATCATGCCAACTTCCAAGTAGAGTTTAAACTGAAACAGGGGAAAGAGTTGAAGTTTGTCTAGATCACATATGATACAACTACGGGGAAGAGAAATAGGCAGGAAGGAGACATATTTGGGAGGTAAAATCAACAGGGCATGGAGATGGCTGCATGTGGGGAGGAAAACAGGTGAAGTACATAGTAGGCTGGAGCCTCTTCTCTCTCCTGAGCCCAGAGACACCAGGCTTTGCTCTGAGAGTCCCAGTGAAGCAGTTTTCATGTCATTTTATCCCCCACCTACTGACTTCTGTTTTCTGCATCATTCGGCAGAATATTTTCATTATAATAGACATAATTGTACAAATAAAGAAATTGGAGAAACACCTTCTTAAGTGACAAATAATTACAAATGAAGTATGAGGAACCCTTCATTTTCTCGTAGAAGAATGAGCACAGGAGGAAACTGCCTACCTGTTTCAGGTGTGCGTTTAACCCTTCATGTGTGGCCTTCAGGAGTGCCCTCACTGTGAAACTGTCAGGATCTTCTTTGTCTCGAATTTGAGATTCCTTTAACAGTGACTCCAGTTTTTTCCTTATGAAAGATTCTACCTGATGCTCAGTGGTCCCGTTATTCTGCAAAGAAGTAATGCAAATGATTCCCCCGCGGAACACAGAAGCAAGTAGAACACATCCTTTGATCAAGTCCCCATACTCACTGGACCACTTTGTTCCTGCCCCAACAAATCCTACAATGATTACCATTCATGAAGAACTCTCAGCTGCTCTTCATGTAACTGCATTCTATTCTCAGGAACCTATGAAGTCTTATTATCTTTCCATTTCAGAGATGTGGAGTCTGGGGCTTAGAGAAATTAGTAAGTTGCTCAATGTTATAAAGCTAGTGAGTAATAGGGGCAGGATTCAAATTCAGGATTCAATAGTGATCCACTGTGCTACTTCATACTTTCAAAAAAACAGAGACCAGTGAAAATTTTTGGAGACTTAGGTCTTCTAAATGTACATAGGTAAATTTGAGCAAAAAATGCTGTTTTTGAAGAATTACTTCCTTTATTGAAGAGAAAAAAAATGCTATGGAAATTTACAGGGCTGAGGATTGTTCTGACATAAAATTTCTGTTGTAGCTCCAACTCTACTGTGCAAATAGAGAACACAATATTGTCTTATGTTATGACTTGTCATTATAATAATTTTAAGATAACAACTAATTTCAAAAGTTTTGGATAACAAAACTATAACCATATCCAGAAGTTGATTCATGTAATACTTAGGAAATCAAGGGCCATAATTTCCTGGAAATCTTGCTTAGCATACCTGTTGGCCACCTCACTCTGCCAAAACTAGTCTGGTTGCTATGCCTCTGCTTTTCAACTGCTTCTTCCTCTTCCTACATACAGCTTCTGCACAAATTCTCCAATCTTTTGCAGAAGACCAACCTACTCAGTGCCAAAAGTTTAAGGCCATTTTGTCCACCTGAAAATTTATTACTGAGAGGCCCTATATTTTAAACCTGCAGAATGAGTAGCTTCCCAATGATGCATTAACATTCACAGGGTCCTGTAAGAATAAAGTAATATAAATGCCACAAGGGGAAAAAATCTATATCAGGATTGGTTATGGAAGCTTCCTATACTAATATGCATATTTTAACATAACCAATTAATGAGTTACTCCACTTCACTGGACATCATCAAGCCCCGAAAGACACAAAGTTGGAAAAGAGCTATGGCTTGATGCCAGAGGCAAATACCACTTTATGCTAGCAAACCTATGTCCCGAAATATCCTACCCAGGTCTGAACAGGCACCTACAAAAGCACAGACTACCAGTTACAGGATTCGGGGAAGGAATATGGATTCCTGTCTGAGTAGCTGAGAAGGCCACAGAAAAAGGGGAATTGTCTGGGGAATTAACTGAGATATTGACACTGATGAAAAGGAGAGCTTGCCTATTTGCCACAGTTTTAACAAAAGATTTACATGAGCAAAGCAGTGTTCTATAAACACAAGGCAGAGTGAGTTTTCCTGGAGCAGTCAATCATGGAGGAGGAGAAAGTACTTTGGGGAATAAAAGGACCCCTGAGAATCTCTGAGTAGACAAGTGCCCGAGTGGTGCTTTAGATATAATATCCACTGGCACCGTATGCTGAAAGGGGAAGGGTGTCTGCAGATGAAAACCCACATATACACAGGTCCCCACGAGGGCACTGAGCATTTCAGGCAGGATGCTGGGTTTTAATAAAAATGACAGTTTAGGAGCAAGACTCATTTTACATAAACATACATTGAACTTCAGCTCTAACAGGTGAGAAACATTAATAAGGAACGACCCACCAGCGCCCCATTTACCCATGGTATGTTAGGGGGTAACCACAGAAGTACCTACAAACAGAGAGACAGGTCTGGTGGTTGTCATGTGCACACAGAGGAACAGCACTTCACCCACCCTGAGAATTCAAGAGAGACTTCTTGGGGCAGAAGACACCTGAGCCAAGCCTTTAAAGGCAAGAGGATTAATTTCCTGTGACCGTTATAACAAACAGTCCCACAGTTGCTAGCTAGAAAACATCAGACATTTATTTTCTGACAGGGCTGTAGGACTAAAGTATGAAATCAGGTGTTGGCAGGGAACTATACTTTCTCTGAAGGTTCCAGGGGGATCCTTCCCTTGCAAATACCATCTAACAATGGTTTGCCAAGGCTCCAATCTCTGCCTCTGTCTGCACATGGTCTTCTCCTGTCTGTATCCCTTCTGTCACTTCTCCAATTATGTCTTCTATGTTTTTTTCAGATATGTGAACAGAATTACTCTTACTGTACAAACACCAGATTTAGGAGCTACTAGATTATACCAAGATGAACCTATTTTAGGACCCTTCATTACATCTACAAAAGTCCTTTTGTCCAAGCAAGATTACATTCACATGTGCCAGAGGTTAGGACTTGGACCTATTTCTTGGCAGCCACGAATCATCCTACTACAATGAATAAGAGCTGATAGGGAAACACTAATGGCGTCTAAATTTTCAATTTATTGTGTATGGACCCATCGCAAGAATCACAATTTATGGTGCCTGTAGCCTTATGGAATATATTTCTTAGTAAGATCTGAAAGTCAAAAGTATTCCTTGCCTCGTGGGCCACAGACACTGGGTTGGGAGGCATGTTAATAGTTTTAATCTCAGTGTACATCTCTATCTAAGCTCCTGGGAGACCACGTGCATTGTTAGTAAGCACTTATAATCAGAAAGGAATATTTTGCAAAGCAGTATGTTTTAACAGTGGGCTTAAAATATTCCGTAAACCATGTCATGAACAAATGTGCAGTCACCTGGGCGCTGTTGTTCTGTTTGTAAAGCCCTGGCAGAGCACATATACAGTAGTATAATTCTCAGGAGCCCTGGAATTTTGAGAACAACTGAGCATTGGCTTCAGTGTCAAGTCACCAGTTGCATTAGGTCTAACAAGTGAGTCGCCCATTCTTTGAAGCCAGGCATTGACTCTTCCTCTCAGCTATAAATGTCCTAGCTGTGTCTTCTTTTTAAAAGTTTATCAGTACATTTTAGGCATACATGATGACAACATGCATCACAGGGAATTTGTACCGGTACATGACGTGTCTTGCTTCTTTTTTTCCATTCCCTAACCCTTCCTTCAACTCCTCTTCTCCTCCTTATTTACTAAAGCTTTGTTTCCATGTATTCCCTCCTATTCTCTTCAATTTTCTGGTCCTTTCCATCCTTTATCCCTTCCCCCTCCTTAGTTTGAATATCTGAACATTTTCTTCCCATTTCCCATATCGATTATACATTTTGGTCCTTATTTACACTTTCAGTTTCTCACACCAAAGAAATAATGCAGTATTTACACATATGCATCCGATTTATTTTACTTAAGAGTATGGTCTCAAGGTATATCCATTATCTAGAAATGTCTCAAGTGTATCCTTCTTTATAGCGGAGTAGTATTCCGTTGTGTATTTTTTTAAAAAACACAGGGAGAGGGAGAGAGCTGGGAACTGCTGAGTGGGGGGATACTTATAAATACAGATTTATCCATTAAGTTCAGAATCTTACCTGAGAGAAGTTTGTGATGCCCTAAAATAATTAGAATAGTAATGCCAAAGATCCCTGATCACAGGTCACATAGCAAATACAGTAATAAGGAAAAACTTGAAATTTTGCAAGAGCTACAAAATAGTGATCCAGAGACATGAAATGAGCACATGTCATTGGAAAAAGGAGGCTGACAGACTTGCTTTAAAAAAAATGGTATCTGTAAAGTGCAATAAATCAAAGCACAATAAAACAAGGTATGCCTGTTTTGAAAAAGCAACTAAGACTGTACATACAGAGCTGTCTCACAAGGCACTGTCCCATAATGATGGTTCATCTGAACCACCCAACACCCTGTAAGGTAAGCACTAGGGTTAGCCCAGTCTCACTAGTAATGGTGCAGAGGCAGAAGGATTCACCAACTTATCCCAACACACATGACGGAACTGGGGCTGAAATCTAACAACTCCAGGTAAAAACTGTCTATTTCATGACACAACACTGCAACCATTCCTTTAATATTTTCATAGAAAAAGATGGATTCTTGAAATGGATTGATTCTGAGTGGACTCATATTTTAAACAAAAATATTATTCTTAAGAACTATTCCAAAATCCCTCTATGGAAAGCAGAAGTTTTCACTTAAGGCCAGAATCAGGTCCAAGAAAAGAGCTCTGGGTCTGTAACTCCCTGTGCATTTTACCAAATGACCCAGAACTGTTGAGGAGCACATCTGCTGTAGGGAAAAACAGAGAAGCATGCAAGGGACATGGTAACCCTGGTCTCACACAGGAGTGCTCCAAATGAGCGTCCATTTCTTTCCCTTTCTCAGGGACCTGCACAAAGTCAGATGCTGTGACGATGAACTGTTGCCTCGGTGCCAAGACATTTCACTATCAACAACAAAGGCTACAACGACCAGGCCTCATGCTGGTGGAATAGAGAATGCTTAAGAAAAGGCTGTCACAATTCCTGTCACAGTCTCTAAACACTGGGAGCCACTCAAGGCATCATGTCTCTGTCGGTTGATCTTTCTTCTCTGTGATTTACAGCATAAGAAAACAAGTAACCATGGAGAACAAATAAACGTGTAGCTGAGGTTTCATTACTATATTATCATGCAGTCCTGGAATCCAATAGCACTGCGAAAAGAAAGCTGAACTGAACTTGACCTTGAGCCCTATCAGCCCACTGTGCAGCCGTGGCAAGGAGCACAGCTCAGAACCATATTATGTATCTCCCTCTTTTGTTCCGTGGGCCAGTGCGAAAGGAGGACGGTGCAGCTGGGGGAAGGGGGAAAGCAGCCATTTATAGGGTCAAGGGAAGTTTCTGCTGGAGAAGTAAGCAAAATTCCTAATTCTCTTTTCTGAGTGAAAAATTTGATCTGGGAATCTCTCTGCCACAAATAAATCAGTCACACAAGCACATTCTTGATTTGTCTCAAGGATGAAACTAAAGCATCCCTTAAAAAGTAGAAAGCTGCCCCTACTGTAGACTGAGATGAAGCAGGAAAGGGAGGGCTGGGTCAGAGGCCACTGGTCTTGTACTGTCATATTCCACCTGCCCTATGCCCTGGAGTCACCAAAGGGGTGTGCAAAACTACTAGGCCACATCCCAGACCAACCACACCAAAGTGCATGGGATTTCTGAAACTCTTCTCTCATTCCAGTATACAGCAACAGAGTTGAGGATCTTTGCTTTAGAAACAAAACAAGCCAATAGCATGGGAACTAGCACAAAGAATCAACAATTTGGGATCTCATCTTATTAAAAAGCTTCTGCACTGCAAAAGAAACCATCAACAGAAATAAGAGACAACCTACAATGTGGGAAAAAATTTTTACCAGCTGCTCCTCAGACAAAGGACTACTATCAAGAATATATAAAGAACTCAAAACAGCCCCCTCAAATATAAAGACACAATTTGAAAATGGGCATCTGAAATGAATGGCCATTTCTCAGAAAAAGAAGTAAAAGCAGCAAGTAAATCTATGAAAAATGTTCCATATCACTGGTTATCAGAGAGATGCAGATGAAAACAACACTGAGATTCCACCTCACCCCACAAAGAAAAGCTGCTATCAAGAAATCAACCAATAACAAATGTTGGCAGGGTTGTGGGGAGAAAGGAACCCTTCTCCATTGTTGGTGGAAGTGCAGACTGGTGCAACCACTATGGAGATCAACATGGAGATAACTCAAAGAGCTGGGACTAGAGGTTCCATTTGACTAGCCATCTCTCTGCTGGGTATCTTTCCAAAAGAATTAAAAAAATCACATCACAGTGATATATGCGCACCTATGTTTATAGCAGCACAGTTTGTAATAGCTAAAACTTGGAAACAGCCCATTTGCCCATCAGTTGGAAACTGGATAAAGAAGATGTGGTTTTTCTACAAAACGGAATACTACTCAGCCATAAATAATGAGCAATTAGATTCATTCATAGGAAAATGGATACATATTGAGGATATACTCCTAAGTGAAATAAATAAGTCACACATGTGTAAATACCGAATAGTTTCTCTGGTGTGAAAAGCTATAATAGTACATAAGATCCTAATGAGATAATTAACCATGTGAAATAGGAAGAAAAGGGCTAAAGGTGTAAGGAAAATGGGAAGGGTATGGGAAAGGTAATAAGGGAAAAGAAAAAAATATGACAAAATGAAAAAATGGAAATAAAGTGTTTGTAAATGGGGAGGGGAGGAGGGGGTGAAGGGAGGGCAGGGACAAGGGGAAAAAATGAGAACCAAGACCTGTCATGTAAAGGTACAATTTTCCAATGATGAATGTAACTGTACTGTATACCTAAAACGTACCAATAAACTCAATAAAATTTTTTTAAAAGAAACAAAACAAGCCAGGCATAGTGGCACATGCCTATAGTCCCAGCACTTGGAAAGCTGAGGCAGGAGGATCACTGGAAATTCAAGGACAACCTGAGCTACAAAGTTCCAGGCCAGCTTGAACTAAATAAGTAGTGAGACCCTGTCTCAAAAAACAGGGAAAAATTATAAATATACTTTTTTAAAAAAGAAGGGAAAAAGGGTTGAAAGAATGGGAGGGGAATGGGGAAAAGAGAAAAATCAAGTCATATTAGGTACAGATACAAATTCCCTATGGTGAATGTGATCATTATGTATATCAAAAATATACCAATAAAATTAAATTTAAAAACAGCAAAACAGAAAGCTAGAATATTTCAACATCCCAAAATGCCACTCCTTTAGGGTAGAGTCTGACTATAGGAGAAATAACATATTAGCTGCCCTTTGAAGTGCTTTATAGCTCTCTAAGCCCATTTCTTTTTTTTTTCCTTTAAATTAAAGAAGGAAATAATAGAAACAAAGCTTTTGTAAATAGGAAGAAAGGGAGGGAGGGGTGGATGAGAAGGAAGGGAAATGGGAAAAAAATAAGAACCAAGATATATCCTGTACAGGTATAAATTCCCACTGGTGAATGTGATCTAAGCCATTTCCTCAAGGTCATGAACTAAAGAATGGCTGCTTCTCAGCTATTTGAGCCTGTGTATTTTCTCCTACCTGTCCTGTCTCTTGCCTGCTCTTTTGGCTCCCTTAAAATACTGTTCTATGTAAGAACCAGTCATATCATGTTCTAGGAAAAACCTGGGATCTGCCAGGTTACCTTTTCCATCTCTACTCCTGGTTGGCAGGATACAACCCGAGGCCCAGCATGTGGTCATTTGGTCTCAGAGTGGACGTTTTCAGTAACAAGACCATGCAACCTCAGGTGGTAATTCATCCCTTCTATGAGTACTGATCAAGTTTCAGATTAACATGATTCATACTCTTTATTTAAATGGCTTAAAGCATAAAATGAATAACTTTGGAAAGAAAATGAACCTTTAGCTAAGGAAGGGAGAAAAATGATAAAAAATGTTTAGTGAGACTGTTTTAGGAGAGTATTAGAGTAAGACAAAAAGTTGCTACATGTTTCTGTAGGGCTGGCTAAACACAGATTCAGAGAGTATAAGAAAAATGATAACAAATAATTCAGCAGAAGAGTGGAAAAATCTGTAGAGTTGAAATTTGGGGGTGGAGAGCGCAGGAGGCACATTGACATCAGAGGATCCTATGAGGATGAATAATAGTGAGCTGGCTGCCCTGAATCAAATGTTAGGTTACTGTACTGTGATTGAAAGGAAATTATCCCCTGTATCTTTGAGCTATATGACTCCTGGGTCACTAAACATTCTGACTTTACCTTGTGGCTTACATATCATGGGCCAGATTTTCTCTATGGCTGAAGCCACAAAATAATACGAGGCAGAAGCCTAAAAGGATTCAATTAATTCAACAACAAAAGGCATTTACTGCCTTTTAAGCAAAAAGTTAAAAGTTAGAATGTGGTTTGAATAGCTTACTTAGGAGTTAGAAGGAATCCTGCCTCCTGCTTTGCTAACATAAGGGTAATGTTAGGTGGGCCACAAATCCTGCTTCCGACTCTGCCTTCAAATTCCCTTTACCTGTAATGTCCTTCCCCAGGATTTAACATAGCTAACTCTTCATTACTTTCAGGTCTTTGTCTACACACATTTTCTCTTTGAGGTCTTTCCTAGAGACATGCCACCTAAAATGTCAAAAGACTTCACACACACTCATGTAGAAGCACGTACACACGCATGCGTGTGCACACTCACACACTTTCTCCCTTCTGTACTTATCACCATCTAATATGTTTTACTTACAGCATTTGCTTTCTTTCCTTTTCTTTCTTTTTTTTCTTTCCCTTCTTTTTTTTTTTTTTTTTTTTTTTTTTGTTACCAGGGATGGAACTCAGTTCCTTGCACTTGCCAGACCGGCATGGTGCCACTAAGCATCCCGACCCATGCCTTCTTTCTTAGCTATCCTCTTCTGCCATCAACTGCTACATATATTACTAAACATAAGCCTAATAAGAAAAGTTTTTTGTCTATTTTGATACATCCCCCAACATCTACAGTGCTGATGGGCACATCTGCTACAGCAGATGCTCAGGAAAAATTTGTTAAATGCACAAAGAATCTTATATAACCTCATGAGAGTTAGCATTCCAATATCCATGAATGTTAAGTTAAAATCTTTATTTATTGCAATAATTCAGGTGTAACATAAATCTACCCTATTCTGTTAATGTAAAACTGAGGTAAGAGCTTCCTGTAAGATAATTATTGGCTCACATAAACAATGCACAACATATCTTCTTTTGCAGAAATATGATCATGAATATTTAACTTCATCATCCAGGTATGATGCTTGCTGCAATGGTATATAAACTGACTGACTGTAAGAAAATACTTTGGCTTTCTAAACACATCATTGCCTTTTCTAAAAAGAGAAAATGGTTTGAAAAGGTAGAATAAAAAGTTTGTATATTTTCACTAATGTGTTGTCTTTATGATTCCTTTCTCCTAAAGTACAACAAAGAGACATATGTGACCCTTACATGTAAGGTGCTCTCCACTTTCACTTAGGCCAAATGAAAGATAATATCTATCTTTATGAAATAACTACGTATTTCACTGCCTAGAAATAAATCAGAAGACTGAACATGAAGGGAGCTCAGCTAGACATTCCACTGGGGGAATTATTGATTCGCTCCTACAAATATAACTAGCTTTCAATGGAATTTCATAATTATAAATATGTACCTTAGAAAATTAGAAGATCCGTGACATTGGAAGAAAAATGATACAACTAAGTATGCTTAGGAACTAAAACAACATGGTTTACATTCTGGGCAATAAATGACTACATTGTGATAGTAGCTAAATTTCCACCACTTTACTTTGACTAAAAACAGCATTCCTTAAACATGTAACTTAGTGGGGCCTCTCTGTTTCCTGCTCCAAAGTGACAGGCTACTCTGAGGTTGGCAACCAAGAAACCTGGGAAACAAAATAAAAAATAGTGAGAATTGAAGGGAAAAATCTAGCTTATAAACTAAAGCTAAAAAGTTAAATTATCAATAATTTCAAGTAACTCATCGCAAAAAATGGCAAATATGTAGGAGAGCAGAAAAGAAGCTAAAACATTAACTACATTTCAGTGATGTAAATCTGTGTAGATTTTTATGCGCCCATCATCTTGTTAGTTAGGGGTATTTAATTGAGCCAATATAAATTATTAAAAGGCAAAATCATACTACAGATCATAATTCTCACTTTCATTTCAAGCTGAATCTTCTCTACTTCATCTTGTTAAAGTGCATAAAAACTAAGAAGGAAGTGTTAACTGAGGCTAGTTGTAATTAAGCTCTTGTCCCTTTAGAAAATAACGCCAGCTCCGTTTGACACACGCAAGCAAGGAATGACAGTTAGAATAACTTATAAGAGAGCAGTCTGTGGTTAACAATATAATCATTGAATACAGGCAATAATTTAAAATAGGAAAATTCATACAACATTTATCTATTTTTTCAGAATATAGACTACAGTCCGATGTCCAAAGGAATGCCATTTTATATAGAAATGAGACTCAGTAACAAAGCCCATGATACTCTGGTTGTCCTGCGGCTCTGGCAATCATAAGAGGTACACAATGTAGGATGGAGGTGTAGCCCTTCAAGCCTTATATTCCTCCCAGGATTGCATTTCTGGGATCACACAGTTAAATGATGGTTTTCTGCAATGGCAGCTCAGTGATCTAGGAAAGGGGTCTGAGTCCCCAGAGGGTAATTAACCAGTCTGTGCCTCTTTAGGATAGGGCAAGTCAAACATTTAGCTAAGTGCCTCATGCCAGGAAGGGCTGAAAAATCCCCTGGGACAAGGTACTTTTTTTTCTTTGAGACAGGTTCTCACTCTGTAGCTCAGGCTGGCTTAGAATTTACGGCAATTTTCCTGCCTCAGCCTCCCGAGGGCTAGGATTATACATGTAGGCCTCCACGCTTGGAGCCCAAGGTATATTTTCTTAGGGAAGAGATGGGTCCCCAAAAGTGGCAGCAAGTGCAGCTGGGGTTCTGAGCCACCCCCTGGGTACTAGGCAGGGAAAGCAGTACTAAAGCCAGGTTACATATTAAAGACACTGACATTTCCAACCACAATTTGTCTTTTAAACACACGGCAATAGAAAGGGACTTGTCTCTGAAGGGGTATTAGATGGATTAATCACTAACATTTCTCCCAATTCTAAGGCATAAGAACTCATGACTGATTTACTCAACAAACTGAGTGGCTGTGTGCCAGTATGTAAAATAATTTTTGAAAAATATTCTCTTTACACAGCAGCAGCCACATTTGTGAAAAAAAATCAATACAGCACAAATTTGGAGCCCCAATTTTATTGCAGTGCACCTAAGAGAAAATACATGGCCATGCTGTGACTCACATAATGCAGTTTGAACTTGCACTCATCTTCAATTTCGTCTGCACTGTCTTCATCGGAAACTTCCCCTTCCTCTGCATCATCTCCAAGGTGATAAGGCAACTTCTTGCCCTGAAATGGATCAAAATATCACCATTTTGAAGTGAAAATAAATTCACAATAATCAACAAATGGAAGCTACTTAAATGTCTGTTGACAGACGAATGAGTAAATAAAACATGGTCTTTGGGCATGGTGGTGCATACTTGCCATCCTAGCACTACAGAAGCTGAGGCAGGAGGATCGCTGTGAGTTCAAGGCCAGCCTGGGCTACACAGTGAGTTCAAGGAGAACCTGAACTACAAAATGAGACCCTGTCTCAGAACAATAAAATGTGGTCTATACACACAATGAAATATTGTACAGCCTTTAAATGAATGAAATTTTGATACATATTATGACACAGATGAACCTTGAGGGCATTATAAATGAAATAAGTCAAAGAAAAATGTAGCACAGCCAAATTCCTAGAGACAGAGAAAATAGTGGTGTTTGCAGGTACAGATGGGAAGCAGAAATAAGCAGTTGTTGATACGTACAAAATTTCTGTCGCAAATTAAGAGGAATTCTAGAAATTGGTTTGTATGACAATGTGAATATTGTTAACACTACTATATTATACACATAAAAACTGTTAAGATGGTAGGTAGATTAATTGTTTGCTGTGTTTTAACCCTAATTTTTAAAAGTGAAAAATGAGCCAGGCATGGTGGTACATGCCTATAATTCAGCACTCTGGAGGCCGAGGCAGGAGGATTGCTGTGAGTTCAAGGCTGGCCTAGGCTACATAGTGAGTTCAAGGCCAGCCTGAACAATATAGCAAAAAACTGTCGCAAAAATGAATAAATAAATAAAGTAAATAGTAAAAATAAAATGAGGTATCCCTTGGCCGATCATGACTTCAGTCTCAGTAAAAAGCAGGTTTTAAATTAAGGGCAAGATAAAGAAAAAAAAAGGCTTTCAAGAAAAGACAGACACATTACTTCTAATTACACATAATTAATTAGAGAGACTATATTTAAAAACAAGATCAGCTTCAAGAAAATACGACTCTCTAAATTATAAGTAAAATTTAATAGGATGTAAATTCTCTGTAAACAGTTGTTACATCATATTGTTTGGGAGTTAACAAGGAAAAAGTTTGTACATATTCAGTATAGACAGAATTTTTTAAAATTATTGTTGATCTGTGGTTGGCTGAATCTTCCAATACAAGGCACCAAGTGTACATACAAAATATGATCTTGGTGATATATATAAACACAAAGGAAAAGTTTTCAAAGAAATATAATCAGTTGTCAGGAGTAGGAATATTTAGGGTAAGAGTTATTTTCTCTACTACATTTCCTATTTTATATTCAGAAAAAGCAAATTAAAAAGAGCAGCAGAAATAACACTAAAATAAATTTTTAAATGTTCTGTAGAATAAAACTAACAAATATTACAAATGTCATCCAGTAGGGGACAATCATCTTCCAATGGTACAGCAAGGAAAGGAAAACGTGGCCATGGGGAGCAGGTGACGGTGAGTGGGCTGGGCAGTGGCGCTGAACTTCAATGCTTCTTTCTTCAAAGGTGGCACAGGGAGAGGTGAAAAAAAGAAAAAGCTGCCTTCTCAGAGTATTCACAATATGCCCTCTTCAGTCCTTTTAAACTCTACCTAAAACAGCCTGCATCATGAGGGCCATAGTTCTGGCCTGCTTTTCTGTATTCCTGGTTCCCAAAAGCTACAGCACCAAGGTAAATTGTAAGAAAAATAATGCAAAAGGACTGTGTTTTTAATGCCCCTTATCAAAAGTGTCACTCCTCCAGAAATTAAAGAATAAACTTAGGTAGTAGAGTCTTGAGTGACTTAACGAACTTAACCGTGATCCAGAGTAGATGTAAATGACATATGACAGAGGTCTTCTGGGGGTTTTGCTCTAATTGACATTATTATATGCAGGAGTTATACTTTACAGTTGGATTAATTCATCCATGGAATAAAAAGTACTATCAGAGACCATGTCAATGACCACCTTTTGCTTCAAATCTTTAGGCTGGTAGCCTGGGGAGAATGTAAAAATCTCTGTGATTAACATGTTCAAAAGTAAGGACCTAGGCCCAGAGATTTAGCTCAGTGGTTCTGCCACCTGACTCTCAAGCTCAAAGTCTGGAGTTCGATCCCCAGTACCAAAGAGAAAGAAAAAAAGTAAGGCTCTTGGACCACAGAGTTACAGTATTTTTCAGCAATAACAGTCTATGAAAACTTGCTGTGTTGGTTATTACTTTTGTTCAAAAGCACCCTTTTATTTTTTAGGAAATTGTGTGTGTGAGGGTAAATGTATCTATACACATTATTGGAAAATGTGTGTAATCACTATAATGAAAAACAACTTGTTAATCTCCAAAGTGATAAGGAGCCATTGGTTCCTCTGATGCCAAAGGAACCTGGGAAAAGCAGCTCCTTTGGTTTTGTTCTATATGAGAACGTGCTGATCCACAGATCCAGACTACCTCCTTAAAAAATGTTACTACTAACAAGCAGATCTCAGACACCCTTGAAATGCTGGCATTCATACTGCTGTCCTCCCTTTCAATAAATGCCTCAGACCTTCTGCCTCTGAATCTCCTGGTGCCCATAAGCCTTGGGACATTCTGTGCCAAGTCCTCCATCCAGGTGTACAGAACAGGCTCAATTCATTCACATAAAATAGCCATCTAAGTTCCACTCTCCAAAAGGAAAGATTTCAATCAAATGGTCTTACTCTGTGGTTTAGCTCCTGAATGCTGGCTAAAGAGCAGTTAGGAAACACAGAAACATTTACAATACTACAGAAGTGATGTTTTATTTCCTAACCCAGAAATCATGTTTAACAAAGGAGATGGCTTTTGCAAGACTTGGGAAAATTGACCTTAATGTTATTTCTTACATTATATGCTTTCACAGACAAATATCTACTAACACTTCCTTAACAGATTTTGAATCTGTAATTTTAATTTCATTTAAATGATAAAAAAATAAGTTTTGACGGACTGCAAAGATGAATAGTTTAATCATTTGAATTTGCTGCCCTCCCTTAAAGCCCCAGGTAAAGTCTTGCCATGTAATTAATTTCTTTGATGCTCCTATATAATATTTCATATGTTGTATACACTCCTTTTGAGTAAAATATGATCCAGTTTTAACATAAAGAGTCTACTGCTCTCTCCTTTAGTTGTTCAATCTCAAAACAATGCAATCATGCAAGGTGATTTTGGTACAAACACAAAATTCACTGGAATTAAGTAAAATGACAACGTTAGCAAATTGAAAATGCAAGGAACAGTCTGACTATTCTTTGCATGGATAACAGTCATTGTAGTAAGTTTCCTCCCCCCAAAAAACTGCTCATAAAATGTCATTCTCTTCGCCCACCACTCTTTTCACACACACATGGCCCCAGCAGAGCATCATGTCTCTGACTGCGTTCCTCTTTGAAGCAAGGGCTTCTCACTTACATAACCAAGACTTTTCAACCATGAAGATTTTGTTTTTCTTTTGACAAAGTTATTGGAGCTTGAAATGGGAAAAGAGAATCTGAATGAAATGCTTTCAGGTATGAATTCAAGGAGTCTTTTTTCTACACCTCACACTCCTATACACACATTTCTCTTTTTATTGTGAATCTTACAGACCAAAATATTACACATTTAGCTTACTGTTTTCTCATTATGACTTCATAAAATCAAATCCCAGGACATGTGGTCAGTCAACAATAATCTTTCTCTGAAAGAGTGAATACAAATCTGAAATAATTGCATGTACAGATCCAGAAGATTCTTCAAGCATCGAGTCTAATCATTATTGTTGTTTCAGGCTAGTTTAGAGTCATTAAGAGAGACAAGGCTTAGTTGATTACTAATACCCTTGATTGAGTACCTATGGTAATTACCTTAATTAATATCTTGCCTTTCAAACTTTGAGGGCTTGGAAGCTGTTTGCAGTCTCCTGTGTCTATAGATGACAAGTCCAGTTTGTCTTGGAAAATTCCTTTCAGGTACTGAGCAATCTTCCTCTGCTGTTGGATACTGCAGTGATTCTCAATAGATAATATAACTGGGAACCTGAGTAAGAGTAACACATTCCAAACCCATCAGGTACAGGTGACGCATGGAGATTTGTGAAAATGATTCTGTAATCGTGTTCTGCCAAGGCTATCAATAGCGATTATGGCTAAAGTGCTTCTAAGGTATGAAAAGATTTGAGATGCATTTTTAAAAAATTCCTCTGAGCAAATATACTTTGCTAGGTATAATGACTGAACAAAATACCAATCTATGTGGGATGAGTTAGTTTAATATTTTGTATCAGGCAAAAAGGCGAGCACATTATATATCTTGTAAAAGAAAAAATTTTAAAGAAATGAGAAGCTTAAGGAAAACAACCTCACATAATGGAAGTTTTATACATGCAAAAATCTAGATACATCTAAGCAACCACTGTATATCATTAAGTGAAATTATTTACTCTAAAAAAATATATAACTAGTCCGCAGCTTGAAAATTACTACTGAGGATAAAATAATACAATGGAACTTGGTGTTTTATAGCAGCTTGTGCCAGTCATCAAGATCATTTTTATAGTATTTACACTAGTCTTTACTAAACACAATTGCCAAGCACTCATTCTATATCAGCCTGCAAGTTTCTGTACAAAGAATCTGAGACCCACGTAAAGCAATCATCCAAAGATAGTCTGAAACACTGGTGAAAACAAAAAGGTAGAAAGAGAACTAGGGCTGAGATGTACCTTTACTACTCTCAGCTTTGTTTTTTTCTTCACAATAAAAAATTATTACAAGGCAGATTTATAGATCTTGTTTTCTGGTTTCCATCATGCATCTTCAGGAACATTAGACAATGGATTTTTTCCAGAGTACATAAAACTATATTTAAATTGCCTAAATACACTTACGTGGAGAAAAATCTTTTCTGTATTTCTGCAGTAAGGGCAGGCTGCACAATACAGTCTATGACCTCTTCAAATGACATTCTGTCCCCATTAGTAAAACCTGATTACTGAGGTGGTGTGAGAGACGGACCTTTTTGATGAAATTGGTTGGGTTGTCTGACTACAATCAGTTTGTTATTTGTGTCCTCACATGATTTTTACCCTAGAGTGAGAAAACAACATACTAGCAACCCTGAGTCATTCTGCAATCACATCAGGGACTTTAATAGCAAAATTTCAAATTATCAATCCATTTGCAAAAAGCCTATTAGTGTACAGTGATGTTTAGTGTAAGAATGTTCTTCTCCACATGACAGGGAGGGGGTGGCTTCCACTAAAGGACATTAATCAATGTATAAAGACATTTTTGGTGACTACAATTCAGAGAGTGCCACTGAATTTTAGTGGCTAGCATCCAAGATGCTGCTAGCCATTCTACAATGCATGAGACAGCTCCTTACAACAACAACAACAACAACAAAACTGTCAAAATGTCAGTAGTGTAAGAGTCAAGAATCCATGCAGAAAAGATGCACCTAAAATTTTAAAAAGAGAAAGAAACAGCCAGCCTTTTTAATGTGCTAAAGAAGCATATTGTTTTAAATTAAAGTACATTTCTTCATGAGCTTTCCAAACTTGAAGTAAACAGCTAAGTATACAGGTTTCAGTCCTTCTCAACATATTTTATGTACCAGGAAATAAAGACCTTCAGCTTGGCTAATACTGATAGGAATCAGGGCTGTGAAGGCTGATCAGAATTTAGTACTCAAGAGTCTTCTATGTATAAGACAGCATAAACTAAATCTGCTTTGCAGCCTATATCGCTTATTAGAATAACATGTAATTTAATGGTTAATTAATAAGATCAAATATTAAAAATTTTAAAGACTACTAACTTCTAAAATATTAATTTTACGCAATTGTAATTTTAATTTTTTTTTCATTTGAAAATCCTCTCTTGTGTATCTGGTATATTCAAGTAGCTGCTAGGCAACAAAGGATGAATAATAAATGACTAAAATGTAGCTCCATATTTTCAATGAGTTCACAGTCTTACACATTCAGAAGAAGGCAAGTGACTACAATTTAGCAAGGCGCTATAAGATGTAAAAGAAATATACTCTGGGTGCTAAAAAAGAGAAGGAAGATTTAAATCAACTGGTGGGTCAGTATGCTTACCACAGGGACAACACATAAATAATCTTGTAGGACAATCAAGAATAAGGTGGACTGAATAAGGGGGAGGCAGACGTAACCACAAATATGAGAGTGGGGGCTGTAAAAGCATCAGGCAGAACGCTAAATCTCTGCGGAGCGATAGGAAGGAAGACAACAGAAGAGAAAGACACAGGCAGGCCTTGAAGGGCATGGAGACACGCTTGTGCTACAGGGAGCTTCTGAAGGGCTTTGGGGTAAGAATGACTACACTGTGCATATATTTCAGAAAGAAAACTGTGGCCCCAGTGTGGAGGATGGAAAGAAACGGGAAATGAAGATAGAGAGAAGGCAATGGAGTCAAAGATAACTTAGCAAGTAGAAGTAAGGGCAACTGGCTGAATCTAGAGTGGCTCCCAGCTTCTGCTTGAAATTATAAGAAAAATAAAACAAGTGACAAGAGGAGATCTGGCAGAATGCAGTGCTGAGCACCGCACAGATGGAAACTCCGTTGAATATTTGCTAAAGGATTTTCTATATCAAATTGGAATTTAGGGGGAAAGTTGTAGGCATGTAATTGGATAAATATCCTCAAAGTAAACCAGGCAGCACCTTAGGAAATAGTAACTTTTTATGAGAGTGAGGAAATGGAATAGAACCACAGATGTAAAAGGACAGAAGCAAATGACTGCAGCAGAGGAGCTAATGCTTTAAAGGGAGTTAAAAATGAAAGTTTGGGAAAGGAAATAGCATTATCAAAGGCCAAGGAGGGGCCAACTAACATAAGGATATCAGATACTTCAGTACACATTAGACATCCAGGTGGAAACCTAGAGACTACTGTATTATAGCATAGTATCAAAATGCTACTTATTTCTGGTGTTTCCAGAATTTATGGGCACTCTGCACCCTGGGTTTTGATATTTAGAGGTCATTCTTTGCAAGGACGTCTTCAAGAGGGCAGTGTGGAGGCAGAAGAAATAGAGATCAGAAGTCCAAGGACGAGTATGCGGTTCTGGAGCCATCTCATGCCAGGCAGCACCCTCCAGGCTGTACTTACTGATTCCTCACGAAGGCGTGCTTGCTGATGGTCTCCACAACGTCTCTGAAGAGAATCTTTGAGGTGAGAGTATAACCGTGGTGTACTACCGGCTCTCCATCGGGGCCATCCCAACAGTCAACTGCCAAAACAGAACCTCATATCAGCAACTCAAGGTTTCTGGTATTTATTAATATTTCTGGAAATACCAGACAAAAAACATTTTAATTGTATTATTTTAAATTGTAATTATTATAATCATGATAAATGTGAAATGAATGTTCCGGTATATTTATCAAAATAAAGCAGTAAAGATAAATTAGTCTTATTTTTACTGTTTGTAGTTTACAAAGATGTCATCCTTATAAGCAGCCAGCATTCAAACAAATTTTTTTGTTAGAAATTGATTTAAATCCAACCAAGTGTGTCCAAGGGTGTGATACTTAACAGAAGAAGACCTTCTAAGATTTTAGTAAGTTAGAATGTCTCTCTCAAATTACTAACAGTGCCTTTCATGATTGTTCACTTAAACTCATTATATTTTTATTAGATCTACTTCCAACTTATTCATTGTAGTAGTTATAAAATAACATCAGCTTCCAAAGTTCAAAGCCTCAGGTCCTGCTAAAATGTATATGAAACCAGGGATGTGGCTCAGTGGCACTGTGCCTGCCTGGCAAGCATAAGGTCCTCAGTTCAATTCCCAGTGTTGCAAAACCAAAAACCAAACTAATAGAATGTATGTGAGCGTGAAATAATGATGCAATCATTTGAAACTTGCTTTCCCTACCTATAAAATGGAAGTATTAATTGTATTTCCATCAGAAGTTCGAGTAATGACTAAACTTGGAAAGTTCCTATGACACCGCGTGGCACACAATAACTGTTACTGCCACTGCTACTACTGCTACTGCTCTGTACCCAGCCATTCTCACTGGCTTCCAGCACAAAAAGACAAACATATTCACCATTCTCCCTGACTTAAGGTTTGCCCTCCCTTGTTTTATTTTCTACCTCTAGATTAATTTCTTAAAACACTGCTTTCATTTTCTCTTTTGTTCTTTCAAAAGCCTACTTGGCCTATAACATAGGATCCTAGTGGGCACTTTGTAAATATGTGCCAAACTCTGTTTTCCTCACTGAGTTTATTGGTACATTCTAGGGATACAGTACAGTTACATTCATCACTGGGATCTTGTACCTTTACATGACAGGTCTTGGTTCTCATTTTTTCCCTTGTCGTGCCCTCCCTTCACCCCCTACTCCCCTCCCCATTTACAAACACTTTATTTCCATTTTCTCATTTTCTCGTATTTGTTTCTTTTCCCTTATTACCTTTCCCCTACCCTTCCCACTTTCCCAACACCTTTGGCCCTTTTCTTCCTATTTCACATTGTCAATTATCTCATTAGGATCTTATGTACTATTATAGTTTATTCACACCAGAGAAACTATTCGGTATTTACACATGTGTGACTTATTTATTTCACTTAGGAGTGTATCCTCAATATGTATCCATTTTGTGCCAAACTTATTAATAAATACCCTACAGCAACTCCTGACTCCTTAATCCCTGGGGCTGTGACTTGTGCCAGACACTGGCCAGGCATCCATGAAACTGGTTTCCTTATTCACCAGGCACAGAGCTGGACTACATTTCCCAACCTTCCTTTGCAGTAGGATAGGGTGTGTACGGTTGGTGAGATATGAACAAAAATGATATGCACCACTTCCAGGTCTGGTCAGTGGAAACCTGCCTTACCTAGTTACACACCCCTTTCCTCGTCTGCTGTGATTTAGAAGTCACCTGCCAAACATGGCACTGCCATGAGTTAAAAAGGTGGACCCCCTAAATAATTGCTTCAGTGATTCACATCTATTTTAGACTTCATACAAACAAGAAAACAACTTTAGTTGTTTTGAGGTTTGAAGGAACTAGTGTTACCTTAAGATCCTAGCTCCTATCTGACAAGTCAATGTGATTTTCCCCTGTACCCACACCCAAAGGGGTATTATTTTAGTTAGGTGTATTTCTCCACATGTACTCCTACTTCTTTGCCTTTTCTTCTTTCATTTAATGTCAGCTGAAAGTCCTCTTTTACTTTGCTTATCTAAATTCTAACCGAGGCTAAACTAGGATGCCCCATAGAACATTGTCAGCTCTCAGGATCCTTTCTTACGGCAGGGGTGGGAGAGAGATCGCAAACTCAAATACCAACAGGAGCCCAATAATTAACAGAAATGAAACAGCAGCCCAACAGGAAATGTTTATCTAAATGAAATAACTGCTCAATTCCAATCACTGCTAAATTGGAATAAGAACTTCAGTTGCCAGATCTTCTGAGAAAAATAAAAAGTCTAGATTTTATCTCTGCAAATTATCCCAATTTTTGCAGGGAGGGGGGTGGTCCTCAGAATTGAGCCCAGAGCCTCAGGTATGATAAACAAGTGCTCTACCATCAAGCTACACACCTGGCCCAATTTTCCCAATTTTAAACCTTGGCAATTAATCTAATTTTTAAAATCTAATATGGGACAAATATTAAAAATTGTGCAGGTCAGATGTGGCTAATGGAATGCTTGGTGAAACTTTGCCTTTAATTAGGACCACACAGCTCAGCAACAAACCTGTTTTCTATTTTAGTAGACCCCTCCCTCAACATGTGTGCATATATTTCTGTAGGAGATGATAACTCTGTTTCTTTATAAAATATTTCAATTGTTCACTATAATCATAAAATGATGGTGATGGTTACGTTTAAATGTCAACCGGGATAATTTAAGATGCATAGTTGTTTTGTCAAATTCTAGTCTAGATGCTGCTATGAAGATATGTGATTAACACTTAAAATCAGTAAAGTCTGAGAAAAGTAGATTATTCTCCATACTCTGGGTAAGGCTTACTCAATCAGTTGAGGACCTTAAGAGTAAATGCGGAGGTTTTTCACTAGAGAAATTATCCTTAACACTGCAACACAGAAACTCTGCCTGAGTTTCCAGACTGCTGCACTTTAAAATTCACACATAAGTATAGCTTTTACTCTAAGTAAGTCTAGAAATTCCCAGCCATCTGCACAGACTTCAGACTTTTCTCAATCTTTTTCTTTCTCTATATATCTTACCAGTTTTGCTTCTCTGGAGAACCTTAGCTAAGATAGGTTATTTCTATAAATCCATTAAACTGGCTGTTCAAATATCTCTAGGGGGAAAAAGAAGAAAAATAAAAGGAGAAAAATCTTACAAGGTCAATATCCAGAAATATGGGAAACAATATTTTAAGAATAAATACACTGTTGGGAAGACTACTGTACTATTCTGTAGTGTCACACTGTTCCTTTGGGCCTGCAAATGAGGTCAAATATGTCAAAGACATATCAGAAGATATTTCTTTACCTTTTTCTATATAATTGAAACTATCTTTGGATATAGACATGGAAAGAATGAAAAGTTATTTAAAAGTCGTGTGTCGCATAGTGGCATTTCAGTCGATGACAGACTAACTATAAAATGCTGAGCCCATGAGATTATAATGGACTTGAAAAATGCCTATCACCTAGTGCAGGGTTACTCAATCCCCTGGCCATGAGCCTTTATCAGTCCATAGCCTGTTAGCACCCTGACCACATAGCAGAGCAACAGGCCAGCAAACAAACACCTAACAGCCCCTCCCCATCACCTGCAGTACCACCTAAGCTCTGCCTCCTCACAGATTGTCAGGGGCATTACTTTCTCATAGGAATGCAAACCCTACTGTGAACTGTCCACGTGCAAGATCTAGCTTGCCCGCTCCCTTTGAATCATCCCAAACCATCCCACAACCGCCCCTGGGTCCTTGTAAAAACTGTCCTTCACAAAACTGACCATTTGTACCAAAAAGATGAAGGAGAGCTGGCCTAGTGATATCCTAGTCATCATAATATTTTAGCACAACACATTACTCATATGACTATAGTAATGCTCGTATTAATCAACCTATCATCCAGCCTTTCATATGAAAGTATAGCATATACAATTATGTATTGTACACAATACTTGATAATAACCATCACTGGTTTGTGTACTTAATATGATATGCTTTTATCATTATTTTATAGTGCATTCTTTTACTGTAAAATAGTAAACTGTGTTACACTGCAGCAGCCTCATACATCTCATGTTTACTGAGATTCTAGACTGAATAGAGAAGCCAGATAAAATGAATGACATACCACCCAGGCTTGTGTAAGCACGACCTGATGTTTGACAAGACTGCCAGGGTATATCTTCATCTTTAAGTAACACACAACTGTGTATAATTTCAATGATTTTTACCCTGATTTATAGTCATACCTTCAGGGATAATGAATACAGCCTTAATAGGATATAAGAGCCCTCATAAATAAACTAATATCTTTCCAAAAGTAATGCAAAATAGACAAGACAATGCCATACCTGACTTGTTCATCAGATCCACACAAAAATAGCTCTTGAAACCATTGATCATGAAAGAGGGCCCTCTTGCTAACATTTATAACATAAGCAGGACATCCACAGTCAATAGGGTAGCTTCTTCCAATACTCTATGTCTGATTCCCTACTTAACGTTAAATGAGGATGCCAATACTCCCCAAATGGCCTGGCATCTTAATAAGTGGCATCCACGGTCAGATTCATAGCCACAAGTTTCCATAAAGGCTAACACTGTAATGGGAATATTGGCAAGTTAGAAATTCTCCCACCAATTCCCCTAGCCACAAGATAGCCAGAGGCCATTTTTCAATCTGGTTACACAGTAGAGACCCCCCAAAACACTCTAATAAAGAGCTAATTATTGTAAAGGCCAAACACCTAACCTTATAGCTTCTCATAATGGAACTTAAAGACATTCCACCCTGCTAGGTCTACTAGAGATAGCAATAAAAGTTGTAAAACAATTACAACAGCAATGTGACACCAGTTCCATGATTAGAGTGCAAATCTCCTGGATAGAACATCCATATTTACTGAGCAAGTCAGGCTGAAAAACAAGTGAATGCAAAACCATGTACAGAGCATTTCCAATATGATTTTCTGACAAGCTCACCTTACCACAAAGACTCATTATTACCCCCAAGGTCCCATGTATGCCATTACTGAGAGCACTGGTGTTCTACTGCACAACACTAACGGAGACGGGAAACATGCCATTATTAAAACAGAAGCTTGAAAGAAGGGAGATTAACAATGCCATAAAGAAACTTTCCAGAATCAATGCTCTCCATTTTAAATGTTATACTCAGCTTCTTCAGAAAATATCTGTGGAACCTGAATTTTTCGATCTACGGCATGTTATATTCTATAAATCCTGCCTGTAACTGTTTAAGAATAAAATCAAATTCAGCCTGACTCAAGTAGAAAAAGTGCTCCTGGGTACATACATACATTAGTGTCTTCATGTCCAGCAGCTAAATATGAACTAAGATCTTTAGAGTATACAGCTGATAGAAATTGTTACAAGACGACAAAAACATCAGGTTATTGGACTAATCAGCTTTTTTTGCTGTAAGCAAGTACCTGAGGCAATTTATAAGGAGGAAAGGTTTATTTTCGCTTTTGGGTGCCTGGCTCTGTTTCTGGGCTTGTGGCAAGGCAGAAGAAAATCAAGGTAGAGAGGGTATGGTGAAGCAAAGCTGCTCACTTCATGTAGCCAGGAAGCAAAGAATGAAGGAAAGAGCCAGAGAGGAAAGAATTGGGTGCAGATATGGTCCCCAAGGTCATGATCCTATGTGACATTCCTTTCAACAAGGCCCTAGTGCTTGTTTATATCACTTCTCAATGCCTTAAAATTATGATCTCATCAATGGATTACTCTACTTGATGCAGTTAATGCCTTCATGATTCGGTCAGTTCCCAAAATGCCCATCCACTGATAAACCAAGCCTTTAGTGCTTGAGTGCTGGAGGACATTTCAAATCTAAGCTGTAAAGTCACCAAATGTTAAGCCTTCAGGAGCACCTAAATACTTAGGTGCTAAACTTAATCATGATCAAAGCATGTGCCTCCCTTGAAAGACAACCTCCCTTCTATGCTGTGCTCCTCACTTTCTCTACCCACTCTCCTACAATCAGCCCTCATTTAACCTTTCAGTCTGTTCAGGTCAGTCTACGCCTGCTCCTCCAACAGTGCACGGGCTTCCTGGGGGAACAGTGAAGTTGGACCAACGTGAGTTCAAATCCCAGCTTCCAAGCTCCCAAGCTTCCTAGCTACAGGACTTTGAATAATTAGCCTGACACTAGGTTGAAGTCTCCTCTTAAGAAAAGATGCCCACATCCCTTAATGATAGAGTAAGAATTTTAAAAGCATAAATGAAAACCTTTTTAGCCAGGATCTGGCCCACAAAAGGGGCCAAAATCACAGCAGTTCCCCTTTTTCTTCCAATATTACAAGGTGACAAACTCAGTTTCCAAGAGGAAATAGATGGAGCATAAAGTCGGCCAAGTCTCTTAGATAAATACAATTCTTCTGTTCGACAAAAACTCCCCAGAAATAGCAGTTTGACTCTTACTGTCCAGCTATAGATTATTCTACTAGGAGAAACTTCAAGCCAGCTATTAGGGGAGGAATTTGCTGTTCAAGTTCATTGGGGAAATATTTGGGAGCATATAGGAGAGTATATATTTCATAATTACACAATAGCTCTGAGTATTCCCAGTTTGAATAAATATCTACAGCAGCCTTTTAAAAATGAAAAGCCAGGAAGCTTCTTTTTATTACTCTGGTGATTGGAAAACAGGAAACGAGAGGGTACAAGAGAAGATACATGTTCAATGTCATGTACCACACACAATTCTAGAAGCTTCCATTTTAGAATTTTATTACAACTGAAAAAGCAAAAACTAAAAATCATTTGTACCTTATCATAAATTGTCTAACCACATAAATTCCCTTTTTTTTCATGTGTGTGTGTGTGTTTTTTGTTTTTGTTTGTGTTTTTTGGTACCAGGGATCAAACTCAGACCTTGCACTTAAGAGGAAGGTGGCGGAACCACTGACCTAAATCCCCAGCCCCTCCTTGTTAATATTCTATTCAGAAATGAATGATTGTAAGTTTTGGTTCAGTAAAAAGAGTTGAGATAGGAACATGGGTGGGCTTGAGTAGGAAACTGATTTTGGACAGGTCATTTGGGTATCAGAAGGACCTAAAAAGTAAGGGAAATGGAGTGGAGAAGGCAGAAAATAATAAAGTTATAAAGCTATCTGGAGTCAACTATTTTTTCATTTTCATTCTTTGTCACCAAGAAAATGTCATCAATAAAAATGACAGGCCACCATCAATGTGACTCCAGTAAGGCTATAATCTGTATGTCACACATGTAAAATGGTCCAAGTGCTGAGGGAACAGGGGGATGAATAACACACTGAGAGCAGAATGTCACCTCAAGACCTTTTGTTTCTTGGAAGTTTTTTCCTTATGTTAATATTTTATAAGCATCTTCATTATTCAGTTTTCTTAAACTATTCCATTGCTAGTCACTATTGTCAACTGATAGTCTCCACTTTCCTATAGTTTGTGTTTTGCATCTAAGCATCTGGTTTCTAGATTTTTTTAAATTGAGTTTATTGGTACATTTTAGGGATACAGTACAGTTACATTCATCATTGGGATCCTGTACCTTTACATGACAGGTTTTGGTTCTCATTTTTTCCCCTTGTCCCTGCCCTCCCTTCACCCCCTACTCCCCTCCCTATTTACAAACACTTTATTTCCATCTTTTCATTTTCTCACATTTTTTTCTTTTCCCTTATTACCTTTCCTCTACCCTTCCTACTTTCCCACACCTTTAGCTCCTTTCTTCCCATTTCACAATGTCAGTAATCTCATTAGGATCTTATGTACGTTACAGTTATTCTCTCACATTTTTCTTTTCCCTTATTACCTTTCCTCTACCCTTCCTACTTTCCCACACCTTTAGCTCCTTTCTTCCCATTTCACAATGTCAGTAATCTCATTAGGATCTTATGTACGTTACAGTTTGTTCACACCAGAGAAACTATTCAGTATGGTTTCTAGATTTTCTCTCCAATCTATGAGTCAGTATCCCTTGTGAGTTAAAAGTCCATGTGGCAAACTGCTCAATCTTTTCAACACCTGCATATCACTTGCCTCACTGTTTCAATCACATTCACCCATGACAAACTCTAGTTATTGTCACTGTCTGTAACTGCCTCATTGTGATGACAACTCTACATTTTTCTATTCCTTTGAACCTTCGGATCTCTTGATAGTCCTTTATTCACTTCACTACCTTTTCTAGATTAGGTCCCTGTCAATTACAGAAGGCCTCACCAACATCTTGAGCACACTTTAGAACACCTATAAACCCAGAGGCTAGCATCAATTTTATAATCTCTCTTCACTGCTCCTGTATTTAAGCTGATGAGTTCTGTTGGGGTTGTAAGTGGGGGGAATCTAAGCATGTAAATTTTGTATCACTAAAGATTTCTTTTGAAATTAGTTAGCCAGAGATTTAGCTCAGTAGTGCCATACCTGCCTGGCAAGTACAAGGTCCTGAGTTAGATTCCCAGTACTAGGAAAAAAAGAGAAATTATCTGGGCCTTCCTTGACTCTTCTTGTCAACTCCTTTCTCATTCCCTGCTGATGTTTTCAAAAGTTTACTGAGCTTCTGAAGAGCCTGAACCACTTCTATCCATTTTCTGTTGAGTGAATGATTCTCTCTCCTACTTCCTTGAGAAAGAAAAGAGCTATCTTGGCATGAATCCATTCTAAATCCTTCACCCGCTTCATCCCACTTAAAAAAAAAAAAAACTAGCACTTCCTCCTTCCCTGGGTCTCAAAACCACTCCCTCCCAGAAGCACACACACCCTGTAATGAGTCTTCTCCTGCAGAAAGATGCCCAGTCACCAATCAGCAGCGCTTAGTCGTTCTTACCTTTCCACCGACACACCACTAGAACTATACATCCCAGATGTCAAATGCAATAAGGTTGCATATTTAAATTTTGCTTTACTTTATTTTTCTGTTCCGTCTTACCCATTTGGCTATTCCTTTTTGACCACTTTTGCTCAGTTGTCCTAAGAGCTTCTCCTTGCTCTTTCCTCTCTCTTAAGTGTGGATCACTGAAGTTCTCTGCTTTTTCACTTCTCCATTCCTCTCTGCAAGTGATCTTACATAGTCTCATAATTTTAACTACCATATCCTTTATCTTGCCTGAGCCCTTCCATTAACTTCAGATATTATTATCCAAGTGACCAATAAAGATGTTACTTAAATGTTAAAAAGTCACCTTAAACTGAGCAGATGGAAAACTGCACTCATTCGGGCTCTTCCTCTCAGATTTCTTGCAGTACATGGTGGTGCCACTGTCCACTAAAGTACTCCCTCCATTCTTTGAATCCTTGATCCTTAACTTGTTTCCCTGAGTTCTATTGATTTACCTCTTTAGAATACTAATGGTCATTTCTTTCTCAGTCTAAGATTTTATAACCCTATCTTTAAATCACTGTAATTCCCCTCCACTACTCTCCTGAGTCCAGTTTCAAATCTCCTCTCCCCCTACAAATATACATTGCAAAAAATAGTATCCTCCCATGCTGCCACATATCTAAACTGGAAGCTTAATAATATTATGGTGAATATTAAAATCCTTCTCTAGCTCCTCATTATCAAAAACTAAAATTTAAAACCCTTTTGACCAATGCCAGCTACCTGATTCTCATATTTTACCCCACACTCTGTTCTCCACACCAACATTCCTATACTATCCATATGATACAAACTGATGGAATTCTCACATTTTATTATCTTTTTAATGTGCATTCTTCCTAGTAAACTTTGAGCTCTCTCAAGATAAAAAGCACATGGGGCCCGGGATTTAGCAAAGTGGTTCCACCGCCTGCCTTGTAAGCACAAGGTCCTAAATTCAATCCCCAGTACAAAAAAGAAAAAAAGAAATCATGTCTTGTTTCTATCTATGCCCTCAAGGCCTGGAACCCATAAGAAATTTAATGAACATTGGCTAATGAGAGACAATATCTTCAAAATAAATGTCTTTTTTAAAAAAAGAAAATAAATGTCTTTCCCAAACCATTTTCCCACGTTTAACTAAAAATATCTTTCTAGTGGAGAAACCACTGTAGAAATCAATATGGAGATACCTCAAAGAACTAGGATTAGATGTTCCTTTTGACATCCCTCTGCTGGGCATCTTTCCAAAAGAATTAAAAGAATCATACCACAGCGATACATGTGCACCCATGTTCATAGCAGCAGTTTGTAATAGTTAAAACTTGGAACCAACCCAAATGCCCATCCACTGGAGACTGGATAAAGAAGATGTGGTTTTTCTATAAAACGGAGTACTACTCAGCCATAAAGAATGAGGAACTGGAGATATTTATAACAATAGATGCATATTGAGGCTATACTCTTTTAAGTGAAACAAATAGGACAGACTTGAGTAAATACCTAATAGTTTCTCTGGTATGAAAAACTAAAAGTGTAAATAAGGTTCAAATGGTATAATTGAGAATGTGAAATAGGAAGAAAATGGGGAAAGGAAATAAGGGAAAAGAAAAACTATGAAAGAAAGAAAAAATGGAAACAAAGTCTTTGTAAATAGGAAAGGATGAAGCGGGTGAAGGGAGGGCAGAGATACGGGGGAAAAATAAGATCCAAGACATATCATGTTAAGGTACATGATCCCAATGATAAATGTAACTGTATTGTTTGCTTTTAATGTACCAATAAACTTAATGGGGAAAAATAATATCTTTCTAGGAAGACTATGATTTTCATTACATTTTTTTAGCCACAAATGTATGCTTCCCAATTACAGGTACATCTCTCTTTCTTTCCTGACAGAAAAATACAGAGGAGGCAACGAGGCTTCTGAATTGAGAGTAACTTCACAATGGACAGACAAGTAGCTCTAATGTAGTATGAGAGCTTTTTTAAGGTCTCCATTATGGACATTAGACTTTCATCAAGTGGCTGAAGGACGGAGGGTACATACCTTCCACGCAGCGACAGCCCTCCTGTAGCACCCGAGCATACATATCCACTTTGGACTGAGAAAGGAGCTGATCCCCAGTCAGATATGTGTTGTGAGAGGAAGCGATGTAGTAGTTGCAGAGGGGCTGATCCATGTCCTGATACACTTCGTGGTGCAGAGGGTTAAACACATCACACGCAGGGCTGCGCATGAAGTTCGTGAAGCCTTTGGAAGGAGAGAATAAGTACTGTACCTCTCAAGTTGTATCTATTTAACTGACACGAATAAAGACAAAGAGGTCAAAGAATATTCACAGAAATCAGGGCATTTTTGTGGGCAAAACTGGGACAGCCAGAAATTTGCCTGAAATCATAGAGAATATGAAAAAGCTAAAAATGACTTGGGGGAGTAGCCATTTAAACACACTCTAGAAAAAATAAAATGACCTTTGAAGAATTTTGACTGGGTGGGGAAGTTCATTGCAAAGGTATTTATTAACTACTAAACTCAAGCTCTGCTGATGTAGTACAACTTAATGGGTGACCAATACTGTATCAGAATTAATATATTTATACCAATTGATCAACCAAAATTAATAGGTCATTAAGTTTTCTTGAAAAACAGTATCGTCCATGCAATAAAAAAGTATGTCAAAAGTTAAATATTGCCTAACTTCAAGATGAGATTATTGTCTATGAGAACAGTTTGGGAAAATGCTGTCAATGACTAGTACATTTTATAATTTTGAAATAGTACTTACAGATTCTGTAGAATATCCTATCAATTTTTCCACAGCCCTTCAAAATGTAAAGTTAGTAGGGGCATTCATTAATCCATGAATAAATACATAAATGATTCATAAGTACCTGAGTAGAATGACAATTAGGGTAAACTATTTCAAGTTTTTGGCAAAGTTAGATTTGTGAATATCCTCGAAGACTTAAGAATTTCTTCATTGCCTATCTATATGACTTCAATTTAGGGACCATGTCTGGAGATCCAACCAAGAGAAACACTCATCCAGAAAAGTCCTAAATTGGTTTACCCTCTGTGTTTTAAAAATGGTTTCTATAAGGAATGTAACTGTACTGTATACCTAGAATGTACCAATAAACTCAATAAAAAATGTTTAAAATAAAAATAAATAAAAATGGTTTCTAATAATAGAAGTTTTTAATTATCTTTCTTTCTTTGTATTACCCTCTACCCCTGGACATAAACACATGGTATTAAAACCTCTAATGATCCAAGCACGGTAGCATGCGCTTAACTGAAACAGCGCAGGGCCAGCCTGGACAACATAGTTACATCCTACCTCTTAAAAAAATAAACAAATATGAAAAATCCTTTGTCCACACTGATACTGGGAGCAAGGAAAAAAATCAGGAAGCCAACAATCAAAATAGTCAGATCAACCATGGCTTTAGATGCTTTGGGGCAGCTGAACTCCCAGTGATCTTTGATTTAAAATTATCTGTTCTGCTTGGGCCAGCTTCTTCTTGGACTGTCACCCTATATATTTTAAATGTACTGTATATAACTTATGCATACAAATAGCTACATTTATACCATATTATTTAAGGATAACATGTGAGGAATATAATTCTGCATGTACAACTATGGGTAAATTATTTTCTTCCAGCTTCACTTTCCTAACTATAAAATGAGATAGTTGTGTTAATAAGATTCATGGTTCCAACAGTTTCTATAATGTTACCAATTAATAGAAAAAACAAGTCATTTGTTAAGATTTTGTAAAGAAACATATTTACATTCAAATCACTAGATTTGTCGATTACTTATTTTAGGGTCAAATTTCCCTTCATAAGATAAATCATTAAGATAAGGCTATTTTCAAAATTTAGTGATTTGAGAAAAATCCAAGCATTTCTTGATATAGATCATAAATAGTGCTATCAAGTGGACTTGCTTGACATAAAAAAGGCTCAAACATTGCAAAAGTAAGAGTAATGTCAACATCAGGACACTGCTTTGAAATAACTATGTGCTTTTTTGGTTTTATTTAAATTGCTGCCATTCCATGAATATCTCTTGGTTTCCTAAAAATTTTACTGGAATTAGAATTAGCAGACTGAATTTTTAAAAATAGGAAAGTAAAACTCCTGGTTTTTAAAAAAGGATTGTCTTACCTTCTATTCCAAGGACATTTTTCACCTTATTTTCTTCTGAGACTTCAAACTTCTTTATGATGTCAAGACAATAGTCTGCTGTCACATTACTCATCTAAAGCAAAACAGAACATAAGTAGAGTACCTGCAATTTCATGAGACATGTTCTGTGCTATAAAGACCTGTGCTGGTTTTTACAGCACTTTTGGTACAATGCATAGTGCTTAAATGAGTAATTTGAAATTATTAGCATCAGTATTTTTAATCTTTGGAGAATGATCTCAATGTTCCTATGACCTTCAGATTTAATCAGTGAACAAAGCTCTTTACTTAATAGACAAATGTCTTCCATGTAGCATAAAATAAAACCAATAATCAATGCAAGTCCATTGTCAAACATCCACTCATTCATTATATAGTATCTATCTGCAAAATTAATACTTTTTATATAAACATTAAAGTTCGCTAATCATAAATATATGTAGAAAGAAACTATTCTCTACCAAAATAAAATGTTTCTAGGTAAACCCATCTGCATATGTATATATCTACAGAGCCTTCCTCTGAACAGTCCACTATAGTGATTTAGGAATGCAAAAGTTAGGAAGAGCAAATAAAAATAAAAAGAAGATAAGGGATCTAGTATAACAAAGATCTCTGGGACTAAACTGCTTGTGTTCAGATCAGCTAAGCTCATTTTATTGACAAAGTGACTTTAAATAAGTCACTTACCTTCTCCGTAGCTACCAAATAAAGTAGTGGTGAGGATTAAGTGAATTATTACTTGCAGTAATATGTTGTAGCACCATAGGGGCAGAATATGTTATTATTATTACTGAGTCAATATCAAGATTGCTGTATAAAAATTACATATTTAGCATCAACGGAAAAAGTAAACTTCAGGAATAATTTCTTTAAATAGCAACATAAAGAATGTGATGTTTTAGGGGCAGCAGATTCAACTCAATGATAGAGCATTTGTCTAGTATACACAAGGGCCTGGGTTTGATCCTCAGCACCATAAAAAATAAAAAGATATTTTGATTAAAAGTTCACTCAGCTTCACAATCTAATATTGACATTTTAAAACACTGATGAATAATGATAAAGGAAATCTATCTAATCTTCTGAGCTGGTATTTCATATTTCAATTACATTTTTCAAAGACTCTATTATCTCTTAAGTTCAATACATTTTAAATAAAATCTAATTTTTGTAGTTTATCTAATAACATTTAAACTGCTTGCAGGGGAAAAGGCTGTTACATGGCTGGGTTTTGCCAGTTTGAAAGAGTATAAAATGTTTTTTCCCTAAACTAGTTGCACAATAGCTGATATAGATTTTCAATAAAATTTATAACCTTTAACACATTACCAGACATCACCCCCCCAAAAAAAACATAAATAAAGGAAACTTGTAATACTGCCAAGGAATTCCACTGACCCAGGCAGGATGTAAGCAGCTCATTAACTTGTCTGCTTTACACAAGAGAGATTTAGCATGTACAGCCCAAAAGAATTTCTCACAAAATAAAAACAGCAAACTGATGACTTCACGTGCCATGGGAAGATTGGGTGTGCTCTGCAGTTATTCAGTGTCTAAGGCCACTGGCCCAGAGATCTAGGGGCCGTGAACTTGGCTCGGGCTGACAACCAGGAGTGTATGAGATCTCAAACAATGAACACACACCCAAACGAGTGGTCACGTGAGGATGGAGATAACTGCCAGTAAACAAAGAATTTGTTACTAACTCAAGATGCAAAGCAGAATTTGATAACAATAAAGTATCACATTTGGAAAAACATTCACTAAAGTAGTGAAAATATTAGTAGACATTCTACAAAGTCCACAAATTTCTAGATAATATATAAGAATTAATGGAAAAGAATCTATTTTCTACCAAAATGCTTGACTTTCGTAAAACCCCAAAATAATGAGAACTGAAATATAACAGTCCATCAGCTCCCACCTTTCCCAGTTAGCGTCACAAATAGCAACATCTTGCATTTACACACTTAAAATTTTTAGACTTCACTTAAGTTAGAATTACAAGTTTACTGTGTGAACGAAGGTTCAACAGAGGTTAAAGCTTTTTACTGTCCTTTTTATTTTGTTTTGCTTCCTATTTGACATAAATTGACACGGCAAAATAGAAACAAATTTTCTATTCTAAGCCCCAGTTCCTATGGAGTTCACTTGAAAATTTTGTTTGCTATTTAGTATCTGAGCCTTTGCCATTTTCAACACTGAGGATTATTTCTTTCTATACCAGACAATTGGTATTACAAGAACGTAAAGTAAAATTTTATTTATTTTTACATTTATATAATTCTGTCAATGTGCTTTTACACACATAGTCTTAAACAGGTCTTACAATATTCTTCCAAACAATATTTCTATCTCCATGTTTTAGAGAGGAAAAATTGATGTGGAGAAATGTAAACTGTTGCCACCAAAGTTACAAATCTGTAAGAGACAGAATCAAGGTTTAAATTTAAACCTTCTTGAGTTCAAGTCCAGTTTTGCTTTATGTTGAAATTCTTTTTCCTACCAAAAAGTTTAAATGGTTACTTTCAGGTGACTAGCTTTTCAATGTAGTTGAAATTCTGGATTATTTTAACTTTCTGAATTTTGCAACTTTCAAATGACAATTTGACTTATTGAATTATCCAAGATTGGACTTCATTCTCTTTTCCTGTTTACTAAGGTTCATTAATCTCATTCAGGAGAGAAAAGATATGCTGGTTCTCACAATGAAAGTTAGTAAGTCAGCACTCATGAAGTGGACCAAGTGTAGAAACCAGTAATATATCTATAAAATTCACATTCTGATGCATATTTTTATCACCCGACTTCCTGTTAGTTTTCCTGCAAAACTTATCCAGTGAGTGCAATTTCAAAACAAAAGAGGAATAAAAAATTAATTACATTTCTCATGGCTATGATTCCCAAAACACACCAAATACAAAATAAAAATGAATTTGCAAAGAATTTTAATATTGCTAAACTTTAAATTTTATTTTTATCAAAGTAACATCTCCAAAATTAAATAAGTCAAAGCTAAGATGCTTACAAATGAAAGCAGGATTCCCCTGTCTATACCCAGAATTACTCCCCAAAGGCAACAAGGCAACATTTCTTGATGTGTTTTTGAAATGAGTCTTTCATTCCTTATATTATTTTCTGTTTCATGCACTTTAAAACTTATCTGCTAACTTCTTATTGTGCCGGATATTATCTAAGATCATCATCCAACATAGTAAGATGCTCTCTTGAGTCTGCAGAGCATTCTCCCTCTGCCAGATCTTACTACAGTATTTATTAAATAATCTGGTATTTATGTTTCAATTATGCAAATGTTGAATCTGTTGTACACTATGACTTCATTTCCTTTCTTAAACGATTTTCCAATTTGTTAATTGCTATAATCCTATTCATTTGGTTAATTTTTAATGTAGTGATCATAAATGCTTCCCAGTGATTTTACTGGTTTTTTTCCACATAAGCAGAGGCACCAGATACTCCATGAATTTCATTTTTTTCCCTTATCCAAGTTCCACTTCTTTTTCCATGCTGATAGGAATCTAGAAGTTTCTTCAGCTCTTGTCCTGACTTTATTTGAATTAATTATTTTAATTTTTTGTTTTTTATTCCATACACACATTCTCTATATTCCCTTGCTCTCCCCCTCCCTCCTCTCCCTCTCCTCTTACTCCC
>NW_022900949.1:63374459-63449317 GCF_012274545.1 Fukomys damarensis | reverse complement strand
CTCTCTGTTTAGCAAGGCAGAAAATTCTAGGTGTGGGTTTTTTGTGTTTTTTTGGCTTCCGGAGTTATTTCTCAGATATTCTGATTTCAATTCTTTTCACAGAACCTGTTTTTGCTTGTTCATTTGGTTAGCTTTAGTTTTTCTCTTTCTGAAAGCTTTTTAGGGTTTTGCATGTGACAACTCACTATGATTTGCTTCTGAATGGATCTTTTTACATTCAACATGCTTGGCCAATCTACAGGTGCTTACTTTACAGTGGTAATCATTTTCTGTATCATATGAGAATTTCCTCCATTTTCTCTTACCTACTACTTTGTTGTTGTTATCAACTTTTTCTTGCAAACCTTCCATTAAGTTTTCCTCTTTTCTCTTATACTTTTAAAAGTTCCTTTTTCATCTGAATCTTCTTATTACACAGTATTTTATTTTTGCTTTAAAATGCTATATTTTTGGGTAATTATTTTGATTTTTTTTTTTTTTTTTTTTGATACAGGTCTTGCCATGCAATTCAGGCTAGCCTTGAACTCATGATATAGCTCAGGTTAACTCGTGGTGATCCTTCTGCCACAGCCTCCAGAGTGCTGGGATTTCAGGCATATGCCACTACACACAGCTCTACAATTCACTGTTTTACCACTCAAATGATACTAATAACAGCTTTTTAAAGTTTTCTTCTCCCCATGTTATCGATATCTCCACTGAGATTCTTTTTTCTTCTCGCTTACCTTTGTTTTTTATAGTGTAGGATTTCCTCAAACTTGTAGGCCTTGTCTATTCAAAATCTATTTAAAGTCGAGTAAGTAATAAATTTATTGAAAGATCTGTGTTATGACTTGTGTCTAAATGTCCCCCCCAAGCCTCATGCAGTCTTAGGTGGGGCTTTTTCAAAAATGGCTGGATCTAGAGTGTGTGACACTAGGCTTAATTCATTGTGCAATACTTGGATCAAAGGTACTCAGATTAAGGGTGTGAGTGCTACCTGCCCTAAGTAGTCTGCTAAGATATAAGGGATGGGAAGAGCTGTGGTCACTCCTTACTGCTTGGCTACCTTCTGCTTGCCACGCACTGTTTCTGCTGTGTGTTGTCCTTCTTCCACGCTACCCTGTCTTGGAGCCAGTCAATTATAAATTGAAAACTCTAGAAACTGAGCCAAATGAACATTTTCTCCTTTAACTTTGAATGTCTGGTGTTTCGACTCAGTAATGAGAAAAGTAACTAAGACAATCTGTATATATTAGGAAATGTCAGATGTGCGGGGAGTATCTTGAGGAATTTCCCCTATGCATTGATGTGTTAGTTTCCTAAGGCTGATGTAAAAAAAAAAATTACTACAAACTTGGTGGTTGAAAACAACAGAAATTTATTCTCTATTAATTCTGAAGGTCATAAGTCAAAGTCAAGATGTTCACAGAGTTAG
The DNA here is from genome assembly GCF_012274545.1 of Fukomys damarensis. NCBI lineage: Eukaryota > Metazoa > Chordata > Mammalia > Rodentia > Bathyergidae > Fukomys > Fukomys damarensis. Next base: position 63,447,900 of record NW_022900949.1, on the reverse strand, counting down.
TTTCCCCTGGAAGCTCTGAAGGAAAACCTATTCCCTAACTCTCCTCTAACCTCCAGCCTCCAAGGCTGGCCAAAAAACCAGAGCATTCCTTGGCTTAAGGCTTCTCACTGCAACATCTGCCTCCATCATCAAGTGAACATTTACATATCTCTATTAATTCTGAAGGTCATAAGTCAAAGTCAAGATGTTCACAGAGTTAGTTTCCCCTGGAAGCTCTGAAGGAAAACCTATTCCCTAACTCTCCTCTAACCTCCAGCCTCCAAGGCTGGCCAAAAAACCAGAGCATTCCTTGGCTTAAGGCTTCTCACTGCAACATCTGCCTCCATCATCAAGTGAACATTTACATATAATGATTTGATTTAGGGCCTAGCTAGCCTAAATTCAAGATGATCAAAGTCAGTGGCTTAATTTCCTCTATGAAAGTTATATTTCCTAGTTCACAGGTACTGAATTTAGCACTTAGATATATCTTTTAGAGCCACTACTCAACCCATTATAGCTGGTAATGTTTTCCTAAGAAAATTTTTCTAATTTCCTACTAGTGAAAATCAACCCAGGATCTGAGTATTGTAAGAGAGCAATGGTTCTCATATTTCAACACACAGGTGTTCATTTGGCCTTTGTATTCATTTTCTTTTTCAACAGTGACAAAGTTTATTCATGTAAGGAAAAGTGAAGAGTTGGGGAGAAATTGGCTCTGCAGAGTGAGCTTGGGCCAAATAAAGAAAAAGAGAGTAAAAGCAAAAATAAAACTACACACTGCATCTAGGAAACGCAGTGTGGGCTATCATGGAAAGTTACAATAGCAAGCTCTTCATGGCATCACTGTGTTCCATGAAACAAATCACTGCATAATTTAGAGGCGTAAGATGGCAAATGCTTACCTGATCACTACTGTATAGGATTACAAGTGGAACTGTTAAATTGGAGAGTTATTCTACTGTTCTCACCTAGAGTTATTCATATAATTACAGGTCATTTAATTATAGATGGTCATTTGACTACAGCTGGATGGTCTATTGGCCTCACCCATGTGATATCAGGCTGGGCCTCTTATTTCTATGTGGTCTCTCATTCTCAAAAAAATTGGCCTGGTTTCCTTATGTGATAATCCCACAGTTCTAACACAAATGAGAGTGGAATCTTCAAAGCTCGTTGAGGCTGTGCATGATTTCTATCACAATGTATGAGACAAACCAAGTAACTACATAGATTCTACTTCTGGATAGGAAGAGAGGCAAAGTCATATTGCAAAGGGATATACATATAGGGATACAGAGTTACTGTGGCTATCATCAAAATTTCCATGTTTTCAGTACCCATACTCAGCTATCCATGACATCCTTTAGTCCAGGTTCTCTGGCCTGTCCTCCTCCAACTCTTCATATTCTAGTGTACAGGGGGAATGGTTGTCCTGCTGCACAGAGTAAGGAAGAAGATCCATAGCCCTAACCACATCTTAAATAGATCTTTAACCACTACTTGTATTGTCAACCCCTCTTTCCTGAAATATTATGTAACTTTAATTCTGATCTTCTTTAGGACAGACGTGTCAGGACATTGCTATTCTTTTTTTGTTTTCTTTGTCCCTGTGGATTTTACTATATTTTTTTGATAATTTTAGGAAAGAGTAAAGAAATATTGCTAATGAATGATCATTTAATTTTCAACAGAACAAGAAAACTACAATAATGCATTATGTTGCCAAAATAATATCCCCTAATTCATCCTAAAACTAAAACAAAAATTTTAACATCATTTGAATGTATGACTAGTTTATATAAAATGTCATTTAGAACAGCAAAAAATATTACAAAATATATCTGAAAGGTGTCTGTACTGCCTTAATCGTGAACTAGAAAAAGGATACAGAAATTCAGGAAAGGCTTAAAAAAAGGATAAGGTACACAAGCACCAGAAAGAGGTAGTTCATCAGCAAAAAAGTGTTACTAATTATTTCTTATAAGAGAAAGATTGGAATGACCATGACTCTTAAAATCTATTCTGGATTCAGTGAAGGGTAATGAAGGAAGAGAACACAGATGACATATATAATTGGATCAGAACAATCAAAGGCATATTTTATCAGAAAGAATAAAGAAGATGAAGCAAAGCTTTTTAGAAAAGGAATTTATATATCTAAGTTGGGTAAAATTAAAATATGGGTAGGGCCCTGGAAATAGAAAAGCTCTGAAACTCCCCTTAGAATTAACTATCCATGTGCATATTCCTAATAAAAGCTACCAAATCTTCTTTCACGTAGGAAGGCTTTTCTCTTAGTTAATAAGCAGGAAGCTTTTCAAACTATAGGGATCCTTCAGCATTCCTGTATTTTCTTCCTTCCTCCTCAATCCTTAAGAACAAAAGGGTGAAAAAAACCAAAGTGCTGCTAAGAGGGGTTACAAAGAAGGATAGAGAAATGAAATCAAATTATCATTCCAGAACCAAAACTCTAAGTAAAATTTAAACATAACAACAGTGAGGCTAGAGCCAAGAAGATATGCATAATTAATCTGAAGACGTAGGCGGTTGTTTGGCAAATATGGGAGGGGAGGGCAAACAAACAAAAAGCATTTTAACATCGCTACAACTTTGGAATCATGGACTAGTGAATACCCGTGATCTTCATCTGTGGAGACAAGGAAGAGAGATGAAAGAGAAACTTTAGTCAGCTGGCTTCTTGTTTAACTGGGAGCATCTCTCTTGGCACATCCACATTTAAGAATGAAGGTCCAAATACCAACTGGACATGTCAAAAGCATAAAATCAACTTCTAGAGAGCTTTGGTGAAATAAAAATCTACCCGTGGGCAAATATTTGATTTCACGTAATTCTCGACAGCAAACGTGAACAGCAGTGATTTTTCATTTCACAACTAAGTAAAACTGTAAAAATTGAATACTCAAGTGTCTATACCAATCGTATTCCTTTAGAAGATAATGATTTACTGGAATACTCATCAAAAATGCATTGAAAATGGTCCATTGCTTTTATTTCATATTTTTAATTATTAGTAGAGTACATTTTTATGAGTTCACTGATCTACTATAAATACTTTATTTTTGAAATATTTCACCTGCTTTTCTATTGGTTAGTTGTTTTTTCTTTTCTATCTTCAATGGTCTAGGACAGTGACAGTGAACCTTTTAGAAATCAGGTACGCAAACTGCAACCCAAAACACACTTATCTATTTCAAAGTGCCAACACTGCAATTAAACCTGAATAGTGAGTAGCAGCAAGCTCAAGTGATGAAGGTCAGAGTGGTAAGAAGCCTCTGTAATAAGAAGCTAGGTTGGTCATGTGGTTCTTTGAGAAAGCGGGGTCTGAAAGTGCTGACATTAGGTTCAGCAGACTGTTTGAGCCCCCTCACTGTCTACTTCAAGCCCAATGCTCTGGTCATTTTGCTTCTCTGCCAAAATGATCAGGGATATGACTTGACTTAGGAGTTTTCCACATCCTGGGGTGCAGGGACAGAGGAACCTCTGGAGAAAGAGAGGCACATCACAAGGCCACAGGCCATAAAGCTAGTCAGAGATAGCAGTGACTTGGAGTGCACAGAAAGGCACAAACACTAGGAGCTGCTGGAGTGTATATAGCTCTAAGACAGGTACCAATCATACTGTTGACTGACCACAACCAATGAAAATGGCAGGGCAGGATTCAGCATTCACACAGCAAAAAGTAGGCAGCAAGACTCCTCCTTTCCTAGGCTAAGAGGTAAAAAAGTGAAAGACATTGTGTTTTGAAGAGAACCTGAGGGCACTTGCTCCAGAAATGCTACATAGGGAATTGGCTTCCTAGGATTCTGTTTACAAGGCTGAGCCAGGTAGGCCCTAGGCACCTTTGAAGCCATGATACAAAGGGGGCTAGCTATTGCTCATGCTAGAGGTAGACCTTGGCATTATCCACATGGTGTTTATTTCACAGGCATGCAGAATGTAAGAGTGGTGGGATCAGAGTGGCCTTCACACAGACCTGAGAAGAAGGCTGACAGGCCAGGCAATGTGTGACGCTTTGAGAGTGAAGCTGAAAGTGCACTGGAGATTCCAGGAAGTTGGAGAAGCCAGTAATATGGAATATCTAAGGAATGCTGCAGGCAGTGGGCAAAACCAGCCAAGAGAAATGCCATGAGGGCTTCGGCAGACAGTGCCATAGGGGAAGAGTCACCCAAGCCTTATGGAGTACATATCTTTGCCAAGTGCTGGATATATAGCTATTGGACGTAATGTCCTGCTGGATTTGGGTTTTGCTTTGATTTCATTGGTTTCCATCCACGTATTCCTTCCTTTTGGATTGGAAATTTTCTCCCTATGCCATTGTAAGTTGAAAATGCCTAATTTTCTTTCTGATTTTCACAGCAACTGACAGCTAAGAGTTTGCCTTGAGTCTCAGAGAAGACTTTGGACTTGGGCTTTTCAGCAATGCTGCAACTCTTAGAGATAGACTAAATGTATTTTTGCATAAAGAGATGCTCATGGTTCTTTTGGGGGCCAGGGGTGGAATGTTATGGCTTAAATTAATAATGTCTCCCAACTGAATCATGAGGGGATGTAGCTCATTTGCTATTGGGAGGTCAGGTCTAGTTAGAAAAGGAAGGCAACAGGGAACATAACCCTGCCAGTCATCTCTCTCTCTGCTTCTGGTCACTGTGAATAAACAGCTTTTCTCTTCCAGATCCATGCACTGTATCTCCTGCCTTGTAGCCAGCCAAACACAGACTGAAAACATGAGCTAAAATAAACCTTTCCTCCTCTAAGGCATAGGTGTTGGGTGTTTTGTCCCAGCATAAGAAAGTGACTAAGACAACCACTTATTTCTTTTAAAACTTAAAAATATACTTTTTTAAAAGTTTAACCAGTTTAGTAACACTGAACCAGGGAGAAGATAACCCCTTCCCATTGGTATATTATAATAATGGAGAACTCTATTTTAGGATTACTAAGTCTTCTGAAACCCTTAACTATGTTCCACACACTGTTTCTAGCTTTGTATATAGCTTATTTAATGTTTATAATGCCCTGACAGAGATATGTTTGAAAAATCATGAAAATATTTAATTCTAATGCTCATTGATAAGTAATTCTGAATTATCTACATATATATTAATATATATTATTTATATATAAGTATATATATAGTTTAGTCTACTTTTTTTATTCTTGCTAAAGCAAAAGTTGAAGAAGCTACTCACCAAACTAATCTACATATAAGAACAACTCAAAAAATTGCATTTCACTGCCATAAAAATGTTTGCCTACCTCAATCAGAGTAATTTTGAATAAAGGCATTTTGTTACCTAAGAATCTACATGCATCATCTATTGGTTCAGATTACCTATGTCAAATAGGTTTTGGACTTCTTCAAATACAAATGACAAAGTTTTGGTTAAGTAGAAAAAATTTTTGAATGACTCTAGAATGGAAATCACTAAAATAATTTGAATTAAAATAAAAACTAAATGAGCATGATTACCTATATCAATAATGTGTTACTAATTAATATTTTAGTATCTCATCAAAAGCACCTTCTTTAAGAAGCAAAAAATTCAGAACAATATAGCACAATTATGAATCTTAAAAGTATAATAAATTATAATAAATGTTGTCATCCTCCAAAAGGGAAAACTCAGTAAGCCTTAAAGAGTATGTTGTTTTATTTCTTAGCATTCTCTTTCCTCTTATTATAGACTTTCAAAGTTACAGATTTCTGTCTATTTGTAAAATTTAGCACAATGCATGGGATATATAGTATATCTTCACATAAGGGAATAAATTAATCCAAAATGTTACTAACCACGCATGTATAGTATCCTTCATGTCAACTCCAACTCTTTTTAACACCTCCAGAGAGCAAAACTTACAATTTCCCAAAGCCAATCAGTTCATCCTTGCTTCAGCAACTATGGTTCTTAGAGTCAGTGAAAATGTGTTACCCGCTAATATTCAAATATAGACCCAATTTGGTATTCACTGAGGCTCCATGGTAGACTTGTGTTTTGGTTCCCACAAAATTCTTTCAGAACCAGATCCAGACTATAAGAGGCACTCTAACCATTTGACCTAGCAATTCCACTTTGATATATACTAAAAGAATTTAAATCATATGTCCACAGAAAAGCTTGAACTTGAATGCTCATAGTAGCATTATTCATAATAGTCAGAGAATGAAAACAATTAAAATATTTATCAACAGATGGCTGGATAAACAAAATGTGGTGTATCCATACAATGTTAGATTGTTCAGCAGTAAGAAGAAATGAAGGGGACTGGCATTATAGCTGAGTGGTAGGGAGATTACTTACAGTATATGAGACCCTGGGTTTCTTCCCCAGCTGTTACATACTGAAACAGATGAACTCTGGAAACTATGCTAAATAAAAGAAGGCAGTAACAAAGCCACATATCACATGATTTCTCTTATATGAAATGTCCAAAGTAGACAAATCAAGAGAGATAGAAAGTGGATTAATCATTGCCATGGTTAAGGGGAGAAAGAAATAGCAAATGACTGTTAGTGGACATGGAGTTTCTTCTAGTGATGAAAATGTTTTGAAATTAGTGGTGATACTTGCACAATTCTGGGAATGCACTGAAAGCCACTGAATTGTATATTTTAAAAGTGTAAATTTTATGGTATGTGAATTATATCTCAATAAAGCTACTATTTTATAAAATGAAGACTTTTCAAGTATAGGCTGGCTATTTGTGTGAGTACTATAGAAATCATTCATTCTACTGATTATTATACAATGTCATACAAATATTTGATGTCTCCTCACAATTTTTATAGAAATACATTAACTTCAAATGGAAAAGGGAGATACCTTCTTATGACTATGAGTCCCTAAACCTAAAGAAAGTTACAAGAAAACTTTATCAACTACAATAAAACCAAAAGCCTCTCCCAAAAAAGGTTAAAATATTTAAAATATTAAAGGTTAAAAGCCTTTAATAAAATATCCACTTATTTCACTACTATAGTGAGAAACAAATGGAATGGAAGAAGTAAGAATAATGACATGAAAAGATTAAGTTTATTGAGTACAACATAATCTATGTAGTATTACAATCAAAATGTTTTATCAAAACAGATTTAGGAATTCCTTTTGCTAATCAGGATCTAATTTACAAGATCAAACACCAATTTCCATCAGAATTATCAATAACCTACTATAATATCAGTTAATAATTGTATCATAGTTAAATAAGCTAGCCATATTACTAGCTTAAAATGAATTTATATTTTATTAATATTAATTCATACTTGTAGAAATAAAGCATAAATTTACACTATTGTTAATAATTCATTGAGTTAGTACAAAGAAAACATTACTCTTATATCCAAAATGAAATACACAAGTTAATATTCATGTCTTTGTGGAAAAATATGTGTATCCACTCTCAATATATTTAAGGTAAAAACTGTAAAAGCCTGTGTTCAATTTATCATTTTCTCTGTTAGAGCTGTTACAAACATGTTTTAAATTATGACTCATAGATAAGATTTTTGTGCACTTGTGATAGCTACTATTCTCTTCTAGACGTAAGATACACCTACATGTAACTCCAAAAGACAGTTATCTCTCACTAGTATTTTTAAGCAAACATTCAGTTCAGTGATGTAATGATACCTTTTGTTCAACCTTCAAAAACTGAGCCAGTTCTTCCATGGTTAGGTGGTCTTTCTTGTCACTGTAGCTCAAGAGCAACAAATACAGGTCTCGTCTCAAAGACATCATTTTGTAAAAAACACAGAACTCTTCAAAGGTCAAAGTTCCCTGATTCTCATCTGTGTCAGCTTCCTGAAAAGGGGAAACGGCAGCATGAAAGTTCAAAATAGCACATAATTCAGCCTGAGAAAATAATGCTTACTATAAAAGTGCTAATGCCCAAATCATAAATGGCAAACATTCTTTTTACATCCCCAGAGGATATTATTAAAATGATTATGTATTAAGCCACAAGAAACTTTTAACAAATTATTATTATGAGGGGGTACCAGGAATTCAACTCAGGACCTTGCTCTTGCCAGGCAGATGCAGAACCCTTGAGCTACATCTCAAGACCTTAAAAAATTATTAAAACAAAAGGTAACTTTATACAAACCAATTTTCCTGACCACAGTAAATTTATAAATCAACAGAGAAAGATTTTAAAAGAATTATGGAAAAAAATAAAATAAAAGAATTATGGAAGCAATATAATGCATTTCTAAATAGAAAATAAAACACAGAGAAGTAAAAATAATCCATATTAAAATTTGTACAATGACCCTGGGTTCAATCCTCAGTTTCACACACACAAAAAAAAACTTACACAATAAAGTAGTAAATAAAAAAACTGTAAGTCAAATTTATTAGAAGTCAGACTACTTTAAAAACAGCAAATAGGGCCGGAGATTTAGCTCAGCGGTTCGGTGGCCTGCCTTGTAAGCACAAGGACCTGAGTTCAATCCCTGATACCAAAAAAAAAAAAAAAACAGCAAATAATTCTACTCAAAATACTAGAGAATTTTAAGACAAAGAAAACAGGAAATACAAACAAAAACAGAAAGCAGTGATATAGAAAACAGATATATCACAAAAGTAAATAAAATCAAAAGCAGATTTTTAAAGAAGCTAATGATAAAGGAGAAATCTTAGACAAGACTAATCAAGAAAAGAGATAATGTATTTAAGACATGACTCCGCCAAAAAAAAAACAGTCTCTGAAGTGTAATTCAATCAGATATAATTTTTCCTGTAGAAGAATCTCTGTTTCTCTACAGGTGACTCTGATGTTTTTATAGCCATCCCATCAGTAATACTTCCCTTTTATCCCTCCATGTAAAAGTCAGAACAACCCATCTGGACTGATGCTGAAAATAAGTTATTTGTTGCTAATAATTATTGAGTGAGAAATTTCCACCATGCATCTTACTTCTGATTGGCTGAATTTGTCATCAAACTGTTGGAGACTCAACAGTTATATAATCTTCATTCAGAGTGAACACAGTCTTAAACAAAAACTAAAAGGAAATAAATGGCATTTTGAAATGCATGGATTCTGTGAAATATGCTCAGCTGTTATCATATGGTTTTAAACAAAATCCCCAGTACCAAAAAAAATAAAAAATAAAAAAATAAACATCTAAAAACTTCAAAAGAAGCAATCCATACTTTGAAAGATTACTTTTTAAAAAATCTCTTCTATTGCAACAAAATTGTAGAAGCCTTTAGTGTCTTTGCCAGAACTATAATAAAGAGAATATTCCTGAAACAATATAGGATCATCCTAATTCCTAATCCCTAATCCCTGATCATCCCTAACGCAAAATTTTAAAATCGAAAAGGTTCCAAAGTCCAAAATTTTTTTGACATCATAAATGGAATCACCTCATCTCAAAAGAAAAATTGTGGTTAAGACATAGTGCATTGAAAATATATAAAATTACTTTCAGGTTATGCATAAAAATATACATGAAACATATAAAGTATGCTAAAAAATATGAATGATTAATTCTTTTTTAACTTATTACCTTAAAAGATGCATTGTCATTAATCCCCCTCCCTTTGATCACACTTGTCCCAATCTTGCCACTTTCTGACACAGGGCTAGAAGTCCTCATGTATATCTTTAGTGGTGCTATCCTTGTTGCCTTGATGTCCTGAATCAATTCAAAATTTTAGCTTTCATGCTCACTTGACTTTTGAAAAGAGTCAGAAGCTGCATAGTACAGATCCAATGAAAATTTTAATGCTTTTAGGAACCTGCTTTCCACTGGATGGCAACTGGCAGCAGCATTAACTGCACTTTTTACCACATCTCCTAAAGACACTGTAGAAAGAGGACTTCCAGAACCGCTTCAGAAAATGGCAAAACAACAGGATAAGTGCGCCTGAAGCAAGGCAGAGTATTCTGAGGAGGATTCATTATAATGTGTCTTCTACTATAATAAATATTTTATTTAAATATTCACCATATATTTAATGTATATTTTGATCACACCTCATAAGTGAATTTGGTGTTTAAACTTTATTCCCAGCTATAACATATCTTATTACACATATACAAATATTGCAAAATCTGAAAAAAAAATCTCAGGTCCAAAATCTTCTGATCTCAAACACTTCAGATAAGGTATCCTCCAAACTGTGTTAAGGTGTTTGGACCAATTACTCCTACCAGGAGCTTTTGCAGACCCCTGCTGGGTATACAGCCCATGATGGAGACAGTCTACACACAGCAGGTGCAGCTACCTCCCCAGGCTCTTTGGTTGGATAAATTTTTAACCTAAGATTTAAGAGACTCAATCTTATTTTCATAATACATTGCATATAAAGACTCAATTGTTTACCCTCTAAAACGATGTTACATTAGAGGCAAATATCTGAAGGGAAAAATATTAAAGTAAAAATAATTCAACTTCTTGTTACACTTCCTTCTCTTACTGCCATAAAGTACCAACAAATTACAATTTCTATAGGTATAAATTTTGCAGTCCTCTTTAAGCAAGGCCTCTCAGACCAAAGCAGCAGCCGCCTCTTCAGTATTCTTGATCACCACCGAGGTGGAGCTCATGACAGAGTAAGAGTAGGACCTCAAAGGGAACGGTAGAAGCATGACAAAAATTTTCATGTAGTTTGCAGGTAATTCACTTTATTTGTGACCATTTATTTCCCGTCCAAAGCCCATTAGTCCATCTCTGGTGTTCTGTGCATAATACATCTCACTCCTTCCTCATTCCTTTCCCCCATGTGATTTAATAGTGCAGTGGGACTAAGCTTCCCATAATGCACACCCTCTCCAGTTCCCCTCATACCTGACATCATTAAGGCTCCTTGGGAGGGAGCCAGACTGTCTTGCACTCATTGTTACAATGCATACCCCTTATCATTTCTGTCCTCACCCTCTGTAAAAACAAGTGGCTAGAAAATACAAACATCAAACACAAATCAACATATTTCCTTCTTAATGCTTACTTTTACTTGCACAAAATATCCCCTACCTGGTCACTTAGCAGAAATTCATTGCAAATTATGGACTATACTTATGATGTATCTCCAAATAGCTGCCTCTTGAAAATTAATATTTTATTTCATCAGTAAGAGTCTAATATTGTTGCTACCCTGACTTTAACAGAACTCATTTCTCCTCAAATTAAGGACTAAATATAGGACGGAATAGATGCCAGAGTAAGTTCCAACCAGAGGACTTGCCTCAGTGACTTACCAACAGGAAAAAAGCATTTTTTTCCATCACCAAACATCAGTGAATGAACTTCTGGTGAGCTCATTAATTGGGAGGAGTGCTTAGCACTTCCAAGTTTCATGAATTTCAAGTCCTAAACTCTTCAGAAACAAGAGAACTCTTGAGGCTTTAGACAAGTGCTTTTCTCTCCATGGTACTTGGTTTCACTCTGATCCTTACAACAGCCCTGTGTGGTAGGCAGGTGAGATATTTTTGCCATCTCCAAAGGACTCACTTGATTGAGTGTAGTTCATTATTTAAGTGTCAGGGAAAGTGCTTATAATTACTCTCAGCACAGCAACCAAACAAAAAAAAAGCATTTGAGAGTAAAATTGTGAATGCATATTTAGTGTATGATTTTTTTCTTTGATGAAACAAAATGCCTCTCTCACCAAAGAAAAATTGAACAGTACAGAGCAAGAAATATTAGCTTACAACAACAACAACAACAAATTGCTTAAGTACATCAGTAATCTTTGTGTGTTTCACATAAGGCCAAACGCAATTGTGAAAACATACCTGAAACATCTGCCTTACTTTTCTTCGAGGCAGATTGACATTTAGTTTATGCATCAACTGGTGTATCTCTTCAATATTCAATAAGCCATCACCATTCTTATCCGCTTCCTCAAAGGTCTGTTTCACCCATGTACAGAAAGGTCAAGGAAAACATTCATGTCTTCATCAAATAAAAACTAAACTGCTGTCTCACAGAACGCTCGTTATTTATCACTCGTTCTTTTTTTTTTCAGGTTTTTTGAAGTAGGGTCTCCCTACTTCAGGCTGGCCCTGAACTCACTATGTAGCACAGGCTGGCCTCAAACTCACAGCGATTTTCCTGCCTCAGCTCCTGAGTTCTGAGATTACAGGCATGCCCGGCTAAAGGAATGTTTATCAGAAACGTAGAACTGGAGAGGACATTTTTTGAGGAGACCTTGCGGTCCACAGGCTCTGGTGAGCTAGTAAAGCCAGTGATGGGGAGGAGGGCATACCACCAATATAAAACAACAGTCACCCCAAGCTATTATGAGAGCTTCTTTAATTCAAATATTCTTATCCAATCTTATCCAAACTAAACAATCTATTAGTGCAAAAACAATATATTTCATCAATTGTGAGAGGGAAAAATCTATATCAGTAGTTCTGATTCTGTTTTAGCAAGAAGATAATACTTTAACTCACATCTCCATTCATAAATGCCATAAAAGGGCCATGGATTTAGCTCAGTGGTTCTGCCACCTGCCTTGCAAGTGAAAGGTTCCGAGTTCGACCCCCGGTACCAAAAATAAAAAATAAATGCCATAAAATAAAAACATTTCCATATGATTTTATTTATTTTCCTTTCTTCTCATTTCCTACCCAGATTTTCCCAGTTATGCAGTCATGCTCCAAACACAAATCTTGTTTCCTATTTTTGCTTCTTTTCTTATCACTGAAACACAATGCTGGACACCTGTAGCTCTGAGGAAACTTTTGGCTCATAGTTTGTAGAGGTTTCAGTCCATAGTCAGCTCACTCAAAGGCAGGTGGCATGGCAAAGGGACATGGCAGAGGAGAAACAGCTCATGCTATAGCAGCAGGAAGCAGAGAGAGATCAAGGGAGGACGGAGGGAGATCACATCTCTCCAGGCAGCACACCCAGTGACCCACCTTCTCCAACCAAGCTTCATCTCCTATCACAGCTAAAAACACAACCGTGGACTAATCCTTCAATAAGCATCATGTCCCCATGATCCAGTCACCTCTCAAAAGCCCACCTATGAGCACACAGGGCCTTGGGAGGCATCTAGATATAAACTCTAACATGCCATGTGTACAAAGTTTAGACTTCTCCATTTATGAGGCGCAAAGATGGCATGTAGCAGGAATGCTAGCTCCTGAATACATTCTTTATGATAAAACCTCAAAAGTAAATTAGGCACTTACTTTCTCCTATGACCTTTTCTAGTATCTGTTTTTAACTTTCATAATACTCCTGGTATTAGATTTCAACAAAGTTCTCTGAGACCCACTACAATATTTTAAAAATGAGACCATCTAGTTCAATCTTACCCTTGTTCAAATGAGGATATAAAGCTAAAAGAAAAAGCAAAATTTAGTTGGAATGGATAAGAGAATTACATCCCAAACTCAGGCCCCGTACTACCTGATCTAGCATTCTCACCCCCTCCACACAAGACCTCTCTCTCTACTACATTCCTCTTCTCACTTCCAGCTTTGACTTTGTCACTTCATAGCTCCAAACTTCTAACCACAGTCCCTAATGAGGAATGCAACCTAATATGCTAGGGGTTGTCCTCAAAGCTCAGGAATGAGACGAGGTGACGGAGGAAATGACACTGAGCTTAGATACAGAGGATATATGTCGTGTCAACTGAGACTTCACAAGACCCTCTGTGGGATGAGCCTGGGGTTATTTTACATACTTGAAAAGCAAAATAAATGGGTGAATTAAAAATTCCCAACTAACCTTTAAAAGCAAAGGACTTTTTATTGGATGACTCATAGCTGTTGGAGGGTGACTTATAGAAGGCATGAATAGGGTCCATGCTCAGAATGCCAACATGAGCCTTAAAGTTTGAAGGGTAATGAAACGGAAAAGAATGGAGGTGATGAAAAGGAGCCGGAGACTCTAAGGGAAAGGCATAGGTTTAGAAATCATGAAGTCAAAGAATGCGAGTGCATCAAAGGAGAAGGCCGATGGATATTTACTTATCAAGCCGACTAAGAGTTAAAAGGAAAGATTTTAAGATTTCCATCTTCACTTCCAGTGGTAACACAGCACATTTACATACCTCATGTAATTCAAATTTTGATTATAGAAGACTGTGCCTTAGAAAGTAAAAACAATCAAAAAGGAAAACTCTTCTTTCTCCTAGAATTAGGTAATTTTCAGATAGTAAATATTTTATTTCACATTTTGTTTCCTTTTATAACATTTAAAAATAGATATAAAAGACCAGATCTTTCAAGTTTTATTTTTCTTCACCTGAGTCAGGACCTCATTATATGTGTTACCTAGAAGTTAAAGGGAGACCAAAACATAGAGGAAAAATAACTGCAGAATGAAACCGTAAATAAATAGATCCAATTACTAACAAGAACCTGAATCTCACCTTCCATGTTTCCTGGGCACACAGCGGCCACTCCCTGTGCTTTGCTTCTTTTGACTGTGGACACTGCTCTGTGCCCCATGGTGTCAGCCACAGTGCAAAGAAGTAGGGGGATGAGCCTGATGACAGCATCTTTTTATTCTACCCCTCTTTACCAAAGCCTTTCAAGGGCTTCTACAGAGAAGAGGCAGAAGCAGCCAAACCGTAAGTCTAACTAAGTATATTCTTTAGACACAGCCTTATTTTTTGAGACAGGGCCTCACTAATGTACCTCAGTGTGGCCATGAATTCACTATGTAGCCTAGGCTAGGCTCAAACTTGTGGTGATCATCCTGCCTCAGCCACCCAAATGCCAGACACGACCTCTAGGACAGGCTTATGTTGCAAGGCCTTCAGCATCTGCCCATGAGCTGCCTGTTACAAGTTGCTTGGTGGACACAGGGACAACAAGCAAAAATGAGGCAGTTACACCAAGAAATACACCCTAGTCCTAATTCTACTGCTGACCTCGCCATGTCAGAGGATCGCTCATGTCACCCCTTGGAGCCTCTGTTTCTTCATTTCAGTGTCAGGGAGCACAGATAGCCCTGAGATCCCTTCCAATTCAAAGATTCTATGAAAGGAAAAACCATTCTTTCCAATAATGATACACATTGTTTATCATTGTAGGTGAAAAGTATTCTGACATCTTCACAATTAAAGTATGTGCCTACAAAAACTCTGAATAAATGATTCATAGCCATACACAGGATAAATTTAAAAACACAAATAGTCATTCTTTAGAGAAAAACTAGGGCTGTAAAACTGGATGAAAAGTAATGGTCTGGTGTTTTCTATAAGAAGAAACTACAGGAAAATGGTAAAGAATCAAATGGAGCTAGAGGTGGTGGTGCATACCTATAATCCTAAGAACGTGGGAGGCTGAAGCAGGAGCTTTGCAAGTTTGAGGCCATCTTGGACAATTTAGCAAGACACTGTCTCAAAACTCTTAAAAAATTAAATGGTGGGGGATGTGACTTGGTTTTAGAGTGCTTGCCTAGTATACACCAAGCCCTAGATTTAATCTCTAGTAACCAAGAAAACAGAATTGAGTGGCATTATTTAGTGCAAGAGTGGGGAAACTTTTTCTATAAAGGCCTAATGGCAAATATTTTAGACTTTTTAGACCATTTGATCTCACAACTATTCCATTCTACCGTTGTTACATGAAAATAGCCCCATAAACAATATATATGTGAATGAGCATGGTTGTGTTCTAATAAAACTTTACTATGGACATGGGAGTTTGAATTTTAAATAATTTCCACATGTCACAAAATATTATTCTCCTTTTGATTCTTCTTCAACCATTTAAAACACATTCTTAATTCAGGAGCCCAGACAAAAAATAGGTGGTAAGCCAGATTCTCCCTGCAGTGTGAGGCAAAGGACTAAGGCTCTAACTTACAACATACTCATGGGGCTGCCCAAGGTCTTCAGAGATAACACGTCCCTTTACGGTGCCATGCACTAACTGGAGGGGGATGGTCTAATGAAGGAAAATGTTGAGGTTGGACACCAGAACAGTCATTTTTGCACAACGGAGTTGCTAAGATTTTGGGCTTTAACCTATCTGAGTAGAAAAGCAAAACATTTCCCACTCCTTACCAATCCAGCAATAACAATTTCATTTATGACATGCTTACTAAGTACTGAGAAGCATTCTAAGGACTTTTGTTTAAATCTCCACACATCTCCACAGGGGAGGCACCATCATCAAAGTCATGTCACAGATAAAGACTCTGGGGCAAAAATATAATTCCCCAGACTGGCACAGCATGTAGCAGAGTTGGGCTAGACCTCAGGCAGCATGGCAACAGAGTTTGAGTCCTTAGCCATAACACACAGCACCACTCAACATGGCCATACTGCAGAAACAACTAGAGTCACACCTTGGACATGATGGATTTTTGCCTTCAGCCATTTATGACATTATTCGTGTTATTTATTCACATTTGAAAGTTTCAGCTATAAGTGAAGTCTAATCATGAAAATGCCGTATCTGTTCTCAATTAATGTAATTAAATATATGCCCAATCAAGGATGCCATTCTGTTAAGATATCATTTCAAACCTTCTCAAACTTGGACAGATTAGTAGGAGAATGGTTCCATCTCAATGTAACTTTCCCTATATTTTCACTTCAGCCTTTTCTTTGCCGTCCGTTAATATCTTCCCCACCCCCCTCTCCATCACTGACAAATATCAATTGCCTCTGAGTTTCTTATAAAAGCATTCCTCTGTGCCATTCTGGGGTGTGTTTGCTTTCTGGACAACATATTTTTAGCATGTTAAATCCCTCAGCTGCCCAGCTAGTAAAATCAAATATTTTCAGATGCCAGTAAACATGGACAAATAAATTGGGTTTGGGAAAAGCACTGACCAGTGAAGCAGAAGAGGCTTCCACAATTTATGCCTATCTCTTACTAGTCTATTTCAATGACTATAATAGAGATGTTTGTAAGTGACTAAAGGCTCTGGAATATTTGAATGTGTCCTACTGATTTCATTACTTTTTCATTGGTGGAACAAAATACCAGATGCCTACAACTTAAAGGAGAAAGGTTTTATTTTGGCTCAGAGTTTGTAGAGATTTCAGTTCACAGTCGACTGGCTCCAAGGCAGAGTGCTTGGCTGCAGAGCATGGCAGATGAGAAACAGCTCATGACATGACAGACAGGAAGCAGAGAGAAAGATCAAGTGAAGAGGACGGGAGGTTAAATCCTTCCAGATCACACTCCCAGTGACCCCCTCCTCCAACAGGCTACACCTTCTGACATCACATTTAGCTAGAAACTCAGTGGACAAATCCACTGATGAGTATCATACTGCCATGGTCCAATCACCTTCTAAAGCCCCACTTATGAATGTGTGAAGCTTTTGGGGGGACACCCAGATATAAACCAAAATGCCTACTTAACTGGATGAGGATAGCAGCTTCTGGATCTGATTGTTACCCTATAACCACTTCATGCCCTCTTTTCTTGAAGAAAGAACTTTAATCTTATTTAGGAATCTTAGAGCCATGTGCTTTAATAGTGGGGGTAAAATGAAGGAGGGCTGAAGTATGGCCTTAGTATAACCACCCTCAAAGTCCTGGGGCATCCCTATAACAATGAGGCCTTCCAGTTTCTATCTGGTGAGGCTGGATTTTCTGCATGCATTTCAACCTAAAACAACATATCACAACAGGGCTGGGGATTTAGCTCAGTGGTACCACTGCTTGCCTCACAAGTGCAAAGTCCTGAGTTCAATACCTGGTATCAAAACAAAACAAAACAAAAAACCCATATAACAAGAGATTGAATGCAGAAGTAGATATGAACTTATATGTTCTACAAATCAAGTTGATCATTAAAGATACGACAATGCAAACATTGAAGTGATATGACTTCTAATTTGTTTTTCTTTGAAAAAGTTATTTTCATAAAGATACAACTTTTTAGTAGTTCATAAAACTGAACTTTTTAATTCTCTGACTTATTCTCTAACCTGAGAAATGTTGATAAAACTCACATAAACAAAGGATCTTGGAAGTCTTCCATTAAAAAAAAAAGTCAAAATCTAACTATATCAAGTAATTTCTCTTGCTAAGGTCAGTTCAGGAATGGACCTGATAGAGCAATTCTGGCCAATGAAAATCATGTTTGGGGGACTTTGGAAGTTTTTCTTTGCTTTTATAAAAAACTTTGAGAGGGCTGGGGATTTGGCTCCATGGTTCTGCTACCTGCCTTGCAAGCGCAAGGGCCTGAGTTTGATCCCTGGTACAAAAAAAAGCTTTGAGAGAAGAAACTTTGCTACCTTTGACAGGGTTGTTTGGAGATGCTGCCTGACAAAGATCCAGCTATCTTTGACCATGCACACCCTGCTGCAAGAGCAGCCCATAGACTGAGCCACTGAATTGGCCAGTTCTGAAACTATCCCATTATTAGATCTCTCATTTATGAGATAATAGATTTCTTTACCATTTAAAGCATCTTTAATATGGTTCTGCTGCTTGTGCAATAGCACAGAAAGTTAATTCCTGTATGTGTGTTTTGTTCATTCATGAATCCCATCTGCATTTGTCTGCATGCTGTGATGCTGATGAAAACATCATGGCTCATCGCCTCAGCCCTCACACTGTCAAGGTCCTTCTTTGGGCTCAGAGGTCTCTCTGCTCCAGTCACACCCTGAGTAAGGGGGGGTCACAGATAACACTCCAAATTTATCACCGTTCCTGAGAAAAAAATTGGGGCATACTTACCAAGGTCACCAAGGAGACAGCACTCTTTCCTATACAGACGGAGGCCACAAGTCCTTTGAAGTCACTCAAAATAAAGAATAGAAGCAAAGTAGACAACTAGCTGAAACCCTCAAGGACACAGAGGTCAGGAAGGTCATGTCACCTTCCCAGCTCTATCCCAGCAGGAGGGTTGCCTCAGATTATGAGCATTCATCATGCATCTCTTCAGCACTGCAAGGCCACAAAAATGGGTCTCATCAAGAATCTGACTCAGATTTTCATTTCTCAAGCAGTTTAGATAGGATAAATGTTGGAAAATAACTTCCTCATGAGTATCTATCAATTCCATTTCCAAACTAAGTTAGAGAGAAAAAGCAGAAAGGAGCTTAAGGCCTGTTACATAATTGAAACTCAAAAAAGTATTTGTTAAACTAAACTAAGATAAAATAGGATTTCCTCTAATTCAAATCAATACTTTCTCTGTTACTGTTAATGAATGCTCCTCTAATTTAAAACAGGCAATAATATTTAATTGGAGATGTCTCAGACTGTGGGACTAAATTCAATCTCATCAAAAGAATTTTGCTCCTGAGCTCACACAGTCTTAAGTCTCTGTAGATTTATATATTTGTTTGCAGGGAGTGAGAATGGGTAGGGCAGAGAAGGGTACCAAGGATAAAGAAAGACACCAAAAGGAGAGTGGCCTTACACTGCAGAACAAAGCATGTCTAATCTCATTTCACTTACACAGGCACATGTGTACATACACATGCAAAAACATAACTCAAAGCAAAGTACAAGGGTGGATATTGGTCATGGGTTCTCTGCCTTTTGGCAAGGGAATCTTCATCACTGATGCCAGCCATCAGGTACTTGAGTCCTGTGATCCAGGTGCGTGCCTCCTCGGGGTTAGAGGTGATGAGGTCCAGGGACTCCATGTGGTTGCCATGGTAGATGGTGAAGCAGCAACTGGGATCAAAGTTCCCCTCCGCCTGCCTGTAGAATATCTCAGACTGCCGGCCCTCGGTGACTTTGTAAATGGAGTCGATAAGAACTGTGAGGGAAGCGAGATACACAGTTACATGGCAGGTGAAGATGCTAATTTGTGGTGATTTAGATACAAGAAAGGGGCCAGATATGATGGCACAGGCCTGGAATCCCTAGCTACTGAGAAGGCTGAGGCAAAAGAGTTGCAAGTTTGAGGCCAGCCTTTACCATTTAGTGAGATCCTATCTCAAAAAATGAAAAGAGCTGTGGAGGTAGCTCAGTGATAGAGCACACCTGGGTTCAGCCCCCTTCAAAACACACACACACACACACACACACACACACACACACACACACACAAAGAAACAAGAAAGGCAACATCATTTTAAATATAAAAAACAAATATTAAAAAATTCATCATCTGCAAATTGTGGTTTTAAGCTCAAATGTGAAACACTGTTCCTGCGTTTCCTACAAGGAAACTTCTTCACATAACATATTTTTCTGAGTTTTTTTTTTTTTTCAGTGCTGCTGGGTAATGAACCTAGGATGCCATGCATGCCACAGAAGCTACAGTTCCAGACCACTTTTCTGACAATGTCCTCCCAAATCAAAGATTCAGTGTGTGTTGAAACTTATAATAAAAATATAGATATGTTCATGAGGTCATGAAAATTGGTAGAAAGGATGGCTAATTACTATGTTAAACTTATAGTTTACAATATGGAGGAAAATATACAAAGACCAGAAGTTGACTGGTATTTCTGCAAAATGCATGAGAAGATAACTTAAAAATTTAAAGGAAGAAAATTTACTGGCCACCACAGAGCACAGCTAATGTGAATGGCATTCATTGAGAGGTAAAGGTAAAGCAGGGCTTGGAGAAGAGGAACAAGGTGTCATCTCAGAGGAAGTGGCAGGAGGATACAGAAACAGAAGGCCTACTTACTCCAGGACTGGGAAGCTCACAAGAAATAAATATGGGAGATGAATCTAGAAAGACAGATAAGCCTAGATCATGGAGAGGTTGGCCTATTAGAGACTTGCATTGTTTAGGAAGTGAAGCAACATTGAAACACTAAAGGTTTGGGTCAGAGAATCATTCGCCAGGGTAACTTCAAACTAAAATATTTTTCCTTTGTTGTTAATTTTCAAGCAGGCATCAGAAATGTTACATGACCCATTATTTGCCAATATAAACTATCTATTCCTCACTACCTTAATGGTAGAATCCCAGTTTTTTTCTGTATCAATTCATTCCCCCACATAGCTCACAGCAAAATGACCTTATGCTCAACCCAGAGGAAGTTCTGGCCAATCTAAGCCATTGGGGTAGCTGTGTTCATATTTCTTTGGATTGGTTCAGGTATGAGCTTACAACCTCATTCTAACCAAGCAGACATGGGGCAGTCTGCTTGAAGGAAAAGTCTAAAAAAGGGTTTGTTACTCATAAAAGAGTAGCACAAGGAGAGCAAGTTTCTTTTCTCCTCTTCACTATTTTATCAGATTGTGAGCCCCAGAATTGCTGCAGCCATGTTTCTACTACCATAGCTGCAACGCCAGCTCATGAGGGACAGAGCCACGAGCACTACAGGGAACAGAATGAGAGACTAAATGTCCCACACCTGGGGCTTTCCCACCTCTGACCTTCTTGTTAGATGAAGTAATAAATTTATCACAAAGCTTAATTTTGACAAGCTTTTCTGTTACTACTAAAGATAGAAGAAATTGGCAAAAGAGAGGTGGTTAGGAGACTTTACAAAGGGCCACCCTAAAGGTAAGGACTTAAAACCAAGGGGTTACTATGGAAATAGGAAGAAAAAAGCCTATGCAAGAAATGCTACAGAAGCCTCAACAAGGAGTTGGTGCTAAGTATAAAAGGTATGTTCAATAGCTCATCTATAGTGCCAACCTGATGAGCCTAAGAGATGCCCAGAGAGCTGAGACTTTTATCAGCAGCCCTTCGTGGCTTGGGCATGAGAGTTACACCATCAACTCCCCTGGTTCCCAGGCCTCAGACTCAGATTGAGTCATGCTATTGACTTCTCTGGTTCTCTAGTTTAGCTTACAGATCATGTATACTGACACCTTTCAGCCTCCGTAGGGACAAGTTAATTCCCCTAATAAAAATCCTATCTATCTATCCATCCATCCTACTGGTTTTATCTCTCTGGAGGAGCAGTGACTAACACAGTGTGGGAGAGAGAAGCTTTAACTAAGAGTCGATCAAAACAATTTTACTTGATACCACTAAAACCCTTGTCAATTCACTAATTAGTAGACTGCTTGAATACAGCAATATACTATAAAACCCACTAGATTTGTGATATCCTTTACTTTTTAGAGAAAAATAAAAGGTCTCAGCTATAAAATCTTATATACCAATTTTAAAAACGCACAACATACCTCCAACACTGAGGAAACATTAGCATTTACAACATTCATAGATGAGAAAACTTTTAAGAATTTAAATTCCCCTAAAACACTCATTTGTCTCAACCCCCATAACTAACTGACAGAAATTGCAAAACTTGCAAAAAACATGAAAGTTCCATAGATCTGAAGCTTCAAAAGAGCTTACTCAATGTTACGCATGTGTTACTGTGTTAGTACAAGAATTCAAAGGTTGGTTTTACTTTTTGCCTTCTCGCTCTTCCTAGATGGTCGCCAGCGGAGGCGGGTCCGATGCTCATCCAGGTAAAAGAGCCGCACAAGCCCTTTGGTCCCACGCTTCAGTTTGATCATCTGCGTCCCAGACTGCATTACACTCATGCATCTTTCAACTGCAAAAAAGATCAGAGCACAGTCAGCTGTCACACCATGCATATGCACACCTGTGCATAGAACTTACAATTAAGTCAAACTGTTCACTCACTCCCAAATACTACCAGGACCAGAAGACAAAATTGGTAGCAGTGATCTGAAAACAGAGTTGTTAAGGAATTGATTCAAGCTGAAGCCAGTAAGAATCTTAATAAAAATAAAATTCTATTCCCAGGGCAATAATATATTACTGTTACAATGGGCTATATTGTGTTGTTTCTCTCTGCTTCTCTCCTCTCTCCCTCTCATTTTGTTTGTTTTGTTTTGTTTAATATGAAACTGATGGTCACTTCACATTTGGATTTATTTTTCTAAAAAAATTTTTCAGACATACTAAATCTTGTGAGTATATAATCAGTTACAAAACCATTTTATAATAATGTTTTAAAGTGCAACAATAGCTAAATCTTGGAAGCAGCCTAAATGTTCAACAGAAGAATGGATAGAGAAAATGTGGTAAATATACACAATGAAGTACTACTCTGCCGTAAAGAAAGATAAACTTCAATCTTTTGTAGAAAAATGGATGAACCTTGAGACCATAATGTAAACTGAAATAAATCAGATGCACAAGTTTAAATATTGCTTGGTTTCTCTTATATGAGAAATCTAAATTATAAGTAAATAGCAAGATAAAAGGAAGTATGGAGATAGATCTTTTCAAGTAAGAAAGTGATGAAGAGATGGAAGGCAGAGGAGAGAGAGAAGAGAAAGGGTATGTACCAACTCCATATACAGAATATAAACATAATATACTGCAAATATGTACTAATGAATAAATGAAGGACAACCAAGAGAAATAAGCTTGGCAAAATGCTGATAATTATTAAAGTTGGATGATGGTTATGTGTGGATTGATGTTATTATATTTTTCTATGTTTAAAAACAGCTAAATAAATTCTCATGTAGTCAGGAAAGATATAAGTTTTAGAACTGAATGTAAAACACTTGTCACACATATACACTGCTCAGATTTTTCCATTTAGAAGAATAACTTGGCAGGTGAATTCAAGTAATAACTAAATCACTAATTATCTAAATCAAAGTTGTCATTTAAATCTCTTCTGCTTCGAAATGAACCTTCTTGGAAGTAGGCCACTATTGATTTTGCCCACTTCTCCTCTCTTGGTAACATTACCCTCCTTTTCACTTGGAAACATACCTCTTCCACTGCATGTGCCATTGGTGAGCTGTCAATCATCCCACCAACGGACAGCCATCTCATAAAAATTTACAGAAAATCTGACTCCCTCCCAAAGAAAATAAATATTGAGAAGATCACTAAATGAAAACAGAACTGAGTCATTTCAACAGCTGATATTTAAGAAACACTCCTGATTGGCCACACCAAGATGCCACAGTTGTAACACTTCATAGTCTTCCTGAGAATGACAAATGATTACATTTCCCCCTTGATTCTGAAAGTTTTAACAAAACCCTCCTACATACTTCCAGAAATTGAGTATTGAAAATATGCAGGTCTGAGAATCTACCTTATCAAGCAGATTCTATTAGAAACAACAGATTAGCACAATACAACAACCTCCATAATGTTAGACCTTAGCTTTTTGACTAAGTATTTTGTCTTCATTAAAAAAAGATAATCCTGACCAGCCCCAGCCAAGAAGGTGAGATTTGGAAGGCTGCTCTGAGATCTGCTCTCCCACTGGCCTGCTTGGGCCTATTCCATGGGCCCGGTTAGCCACACCCTCCCCTGCCTGCTCTGCCACCAGCTCCAGCAAGGAAGGTAGCCGCATAGGTGCCCCTGAAACACCACGCCGCCCCCTGCTCTCAGATCTCCTGATTGGGCCAGTCCTTGGACCCACTCTGCAGAGGCATAGTTGGTCATAAAGGATATTTTTCTGAGCTCCCAACTTTGAACATCTTTAAAGAAAGGGCAGGGGAAACCTCTAATAGAACTGTGTGGAGTTCAATACTGCAGGTTGGGGAACTCAATCTGGGCCTTGTAGCCTCAGGTTAGTCTGAGTCAGGGGGATCTGCCATTGGCTAGCTGAGATCAGGGAACTTGGTTCTGCACATGGCTGTGCACATGGTATATTATGACAGCAGAGATATAGTCTGAAAGAGACCCTTCAAATTCATTTTTTTTCTTTATTTTCTTCATGCCACTCTGCAAATTCTTTTTGCTCTCCTGTTTCTCCAATACAGTCTCTGGCTTCAACATATTATCCCTCATCTCCCTTTCTATTCCTGCTCCTGCCCTAACTCAGGCTTCTTCTTTTATCATTTTTTCTTTTTTCTTTATGATCTATTCTTCTGTCATTTTACCTCACTCATGGGTCAACAGTTTCAAGGGAAAGTGAGCCCCTATTATTGTTTTTTTTTTGTTTGTTTTATTTTGTTTTGTTTTTGATACTGGGAATTGAACTCGGGTCCTCACACATGCAAGGCAGGCAGCAGAACCACTGAGCTAAATCCCCGGCCAAGTCCCTATTATTGTTAAAGAAATATATTCTTGTCCTTATTCTTGCACTGTCTATCCCTTTTGAATTTAATAGTTTCATAAATATTGTATGGTTATTCTATGTCCTCTGGCTTTACTTGAAACCTTTTCCAATTCTTTCACTTATCTACTCTTCTCATCCTAATTCTATTTAAGCCCCCATCCTAAATGGTAAAGATGCTATATTGAAAAGTGTATTCACTGCAAAAATACTTTGGGCTGCTTCTTGATTTTAGTTTAATTCACATGGTTTAAAGGTGATTAATGACTACCACAAGTGGTCAATTTGCAAGTTGTGCTTGATCCTATTACGCTGCTGATTGTATAAATTGGGATAAAGGATTGTGATTGATTTAATGAGTTGTTTTCTCCCATATTATGAAAATGAGAATGTCTATGAGTCAACAGAAATTCAAAAGCTAAAGCACAACTATATCAGGAAGATTTAAGTAATAACCCAGAAATTAAACCAAGGACAACACAATGACAAAAATAAAAATGAGAAGACACTTAAGCAAGACACAAAGACAGACTTCCAATGGAAAACAGTAGGGCAAATGAGGATGAAAAGGCTGACAGTGAACCAGCAGGACACCATGAACCCATAGCAAAGGAAGTAACAAAACAGATCAATCAGGCTCTGGAAAATTCAAAACAGAAATAATTTCCCAGATAACCATAGAGATGGTGAGCAAAATGGAAGTCATGATTTGAGACTCTAGGACAGAAACTGAGAAAAAAATAGATGAGCTCAGGACCATGACAGAAGCCATGAAGGCCCAGCATAAGAAAGGAATGGAAACAATGAATGCACAAGAAAGGAAAGAAACTGAATCCACAAAACAGAT
Organism: Fukomys damarensis; assembly: GCF_012274545.1. Lineage (NCBI taxonomy): Eukaryota > Metazoa > Chordata > Mammalia > Rodentia > Bathyergidae > Fukomys > Fukomys damarensis. The sequence continues at coordinate 63,422,173 of NW_022900949.1, read as the reverse complement.
TCAAACAGATATCCAGGAGATTAAAAACTCTACTGAAATTGTTTGCAGCAGAATTAAAAAATGTGAAGATAGAATATCAGATATAGAAGATAAGATTGCAGTCAGTGACCTTGAAAAGAGAGGTCTCTTAAAAACAGTAAGGCTTCATGAGAAATCGATCCAACAACTCCTAGATGGTGCAAAGAAGAATAACATAAGAATGATAGGAATCCATGAAGTAGCAGGAGAAAATACAAATGACTTAAAAAAGCTGTTCAAAGAATTAATGACAGAAAACTCCCCAAAGAGAAGGGAAGAATTAGACATACAGATAAGTGAGGCATATAGGACTACAACTAGCCACGATCAAAAAAAAATCTACACCTAGACATAAAATAATCAAGATCCCAGAAACCCAATAGAAGAACAAAATACTAAAAGCAGTAAGAGAAAAGAAACAAATCACAGCAGACTTTTCAACACAAACCCTCACGTCAAGGAGAGCCTGGAGTGAGGCACTAAAAGTCCTAAGAGAAAACAACCTGCAACCCAGACTGTGGTATCCTGCAAAACTCTCTTTTAAAATGGATGGGGAAATAAGACACTTCCATAACAAAGAACACATGAGAAACTTCATGAACATCAAACCAGAACTACAAGGAATTCGAAACAATGTCTTAGAAAAAGACAATGAAGGTCACAACACCATGAGGCCCAACAGAGCAAATCAAATAGTCAAGGCAAGAAACTAAAAGGAGAGGGGGGAAAAAGTAAAAAGAGTCAACAAAAGGGCAATAACATGACAATAATAAGTCAGTACATATCAGATATAACCATCAATGTCAATGGCCTCAATTCAACAATCAAGAGAAATAGACTGGCAGAATAGATTAAGAAGCAAAATCCAACAGTATGTTGTATACAAGAAACACACCTAGTGCAAAAAGAAGACCACAGACTGAAAGTGAAAGGATGGAAAACAATTCTCCACATGACAGGAGCCCAGAAAAAAGCAGGGGTAGAAATCTTATTTGCAGACAAAGCAAATTTCAAACCAGAACCTATTAAGAGAGACAAAGAAGGCCACTACATCCTTGTAGAGGGAACAATTCAAGAGGAAGAGATGACAATCATAAACATATATGCACCAAATAGTAAAGCCCCAACTATATAAAAGAAATATTAAGAAATATGAAACCAAATAAGCACTAATACAATTATAGTGGGGGATCTAAATACCCCACTTTCACAAACAGACAGATCATCTAGGCAAAAAATCAATAATTAAATACTAGAATTGAAACAAGCTTTTGAACGCATGCACTTAATAGACTTCTATAGAGTGTTCCACCCCACAAAATCAGAATATACATTCTTTTTGGCTGCACATGGGTCACATACTAGACCACATACTAGCTCCCAGAACAGGTTTGAATAAATGCAAAAGAATCAAAGTTGTTCCCTGTATATTATTAGATTATAGTGCAATCAAGCTGGAGATCAGTAGCATAAGAAACTGTAGGAACTTCACAAAGACATGGAAATTGAACAACACTCTCCTGAACAATCGATGGATCACAGAAGAAATTAAAGAAATCAGACAGTTTCTACAAATAAATGAAAATGCCAATAAAACATACAAGAATCTATGGGACACAATGAAAGCAGTTCTATGTGGAAAATTCATAGCACTGAATGCCCACACTAGGAAAACACAGCGAGCTCAAATAAACCACCTAATGATGAATCTTAGACTCCTAGAAAAACAAGAGCAAGAAAAACCCAAAGCTTGAAGAAGAGAGGAAATTATAAAGATTAGAGCAGAAATCAATGTAATGGAAACTAAAAAAATGATACAAAAAATAAATGAATTGAAGAGTTGGTATTTTGCAATAATAAACAAATTTCATAAACCCTTAGCTAACTTTATCAAAAAAAGGAAAGAAAAGGCTCAGATCCATGCAATTAGGAATGAAAAAGGTGAAGCCACAACAGATCCAACAGAAATCCAGATGATAGTCAGTACCTACTTTGACAACCTATACTATAACAAAATCGAAAACACAGAAGAAATGGACAGATTTCTAGATATTTATGAATTACTAAAGTTGAACAAAGAAGATAAAACATTTTAAACACCCTAGTTACAATCAGAGAAATTGAAAATGTAATTAAAAATTTACCAACAAAAAAAGCCCAGGTCCTGATGGATTCACTGCTGAATTTTACAAGACATTTAGAGAAGAACTACTGCCATTACTTTTCAAACTTTTCAATGAAATAGAAAGGGAAGCAATACTTCCAAATCCATTCCTAAAAGCAAGTATCACTTTGATTCCCAAACCAGGGAAAGATGCAACTACAATAGAGAACTACCGGCCAATCTCCTTAATGAATATAGATGTAAAAATCCTTAATAACATACTAGCAAACAGAATGCACAGGATCATCAAGAAGATCATACATCCTGACCAAGTCAGATTTATTCCAGGGATGCAGGGATGGTTCAACATACGCAAATCAATAAATATAATACACTATATTAACAGAGTCAAGGTCAAAAACCATATGAAGAGCATATAAGAAAATGGAAAGATATCCCCTGCTCCTGGGTAGGAAGAATCAACATAGTAAAAATGGCCAAACTACCAAAACTGCTATACAGATTCAATGCAATGCCAATTGAAATTCCAACACTATATTTCACAGAACTAGAAAAACAATCCAAAAATTCATTTGGAACCAGAAGAGACCTAGAATAGCAAAAGCCATGCTAGGCAACAGACACATGGCAGTGAGTATAACAATTCCCAATTTGAAACTATACTACAGAGCCACTGCGAGAAAAACAGCATGGTACTGGCAAAGAAACAGACCTGAGGATCAGTGGAACAGATTGGAAGACACAAAAACAACTCCAGATGTACTCAGCTACCTCATCTTTGACAAAGGACCTGACCATCCCCATTGGAGGAAGGATGGCCTCTTCAATAAATGGTGTTGGAAAAACTGGATCTCAACCTGCCAAAGATTAAAATTAGACCATTATCTTTCACCATGCACTAAATTAAAATCCAAGTGGATTAAAGATCTAAATATTAAAACAGAAACACTAAACTTGCTGGAAGATAAGTTAGGCAGAACTCTTGAAGACATTGGCATAAGAAAAGACTTTATGCACAAAACCTCAGTAGCATGGGAACTAGCAGAAAGAATCAACAACTGGGATCTCATCTTATTAAAAAGCTTCTGCACTGCAAAAGAAACCATCAACAGAACTAAGAGACAACTTACAAATGTGGGAAAAAATTTTTACCAGCTGCTCCTCAGACAAAGGACTATTATCTCGAATATATAAAGAAGTTAAAAACAATCACCCCCCACAAATATACAGACCCAATTCGAAAAATGGGCATCTGAAATGAATAGACATTTCTCAGAAAAAGAAGCAAAAGCAGCAAGTAAATATATGAAAAAATGTTCCACATCACTGGTCATTCAAGAGATGCAGATGAGATTCCACACTGAGATTCCACCTCACCCCACAAAAAACGGCTGCTATCAAGTAATCAACCAATAACAAATGTTGGCGAGGTTGTGGGGAGAAAGGAACCCTTCTCCATTGTTGATGGGAGTGCAGACTGGTGCAACCACTATGGAAATCAATATGGAGATACCTCAAAGAGCTGGGACTAGAGGTTCCATTTGACCCAGCCACCCCTCTGCTGGGTATCTTTCCAAAAGAATTAAAAGAATCATAACATAGTGATATATGCACACCCACATTTTGTAATGGCACAATTTGTAATAGCTAAAATTTGGAAACAGCCCATTTGCCCACCAGTTGGAGATTGGATAAAGAAGATGTGGTTTTTCTATAAAATGGAATACTACTCATCCATAAAGAATGAGAAATTAGACTCATTCATAGGAAAATGGATACCTATTGAGGATATACTCCTAAGTGAAATAAATAAGTCACACATGTGTAAATACTGAATAGTTTCTCTGGTGTGAATAAACTGTAATAGTACATAAGATCCTAGTGAGATAACTGACATTGTGAAATGGGAAAAGGGCTAAAGGTGTAGGGAAATTGGGAAGGGTAGGGGAAAGGTAATAAGGGAAAAAATATGAAAAAATGGAAATAAAGTGTTTGTAAATGGGGAGGGTAGGAGGGGGTGAAGGGAGGGCAGGGACAAGGGGGAAAAATGAGAACCAAGACCTGCATGTAAAGGTACAAGATCCCAATAATGAATGTAACTGTACTGTATACATAAAATGTGCCAATAAACTCAATAACAGGAAAAAAAAAAGATAATCCTATTCCAAGAACTTAACACTGTGTGGACAAGGTACCCACCACAGGTAACTTCACACCAGGTATGGTGCCATACACCTATAATCTCAGCACTCTGGGAGACTGAGGCAGGAACAGCACAAGTTCAAGCATAGCCTGGGCATTTTAGTTACTAAGCAAGACTGAAAATATGAAATAAAGAAAGGACTAGGGATTTAGCTAAGTTCCAAGGCCCTGGGTTCAATTCTCAGTACTAGGGGGAAAAAAGAAAGGTAATTTCAATACAACCACTTTCACTATTTATTCAATGAAGAGCCTTTTCTGCCCCTAAAAAGTCAAAGAAGAACTCCATAAAATTAAGTATAGTTTTAAAATTTCATAGTGTAAGGAAAGTGAAGCATAGATTTCATTTACTCATTTTACCTGACCCATTAAATATTCAAGTAATAAAAGTACTGCTTAAGAAAATTTGGGCTGGAGATGCAACTCGGTGATAAAACATATGCCTGGTAGGTACAAGGTCCTGGATTCAATCCCAGACATGAAAAGAAAAGAGAGGAGGGAAGGGGGGCAATGCAAAAGGGGAAAGAGGAGAGAGGAAGGGGGGAGGAAGAGGAGAGGAAAGATAGGAAGGGGAAAAGAGGAGGGGAGAGTTTAAGTGGGGACCCACCACAGGGTACATCTGTTTAGACAGAAGAACTACAGGTTTGAATTCTTAACTGCCGTATTAAGCATCTCACGCAAGTAACTGCAGAAGAACAAGAGTGTCCGTGTGTCTAGACAAACTATCAAGTCAAACTAACCAAGCCAAAACTTCCAGAAAAACCTGTGAGAACTTCACTGACCACTAACAATAAGTCACATCCATAAATAAACAGACCCACAGAGCAAGTCCTTATTCCAGGCACAGGGCTATCACAAGCTGAAGCAAAGAGGAGGGCAGATTTGTCTTTGAACTCAAGAGTTTAAATTTTAAGAGAATGAAACATTAAATAAGATGTCTATCAATAACCTTCAGAACTATGGTTAAGAACATAGTCCGGGCCCAGGCTGGTAGAATTCCAGCTCTCACATACTAGCTGTATGACTTAGACAAGTTATGTAAACTCTCTGTGCTTCCGTCTTTTTATCCGCAAAATGAGGATTATAGTGAAGATTGACTGAGTTAATCAATGAAAAGTACTGACAACACTGCCTGGCACAACATAAACAATATAAGTGGCAGCTATTTGGTTATGGACCAAATATTTATTGCCCCCAAATTCATTGTTGAAGCCCTCATCCTAATGTGACGCTGTTAGGAAGGGAGATGGTGACTGTGTTTAGATAAGGCCATGAAGGGAGGGCCTCCATGTTAGGACCCATGTCCTTAGAAGAAGAGAGTTCTTTCTTCCTCCTTCCCCTTCTCTCTCCCTTTCTTTTTGCCATAGGAAGACACAGAAGCAAGAAAGCACTCTGTTAACAAGCCAGGAAAAGAATTCTCATCAGGTACATAAATGGACAATCCATGATTATGGACTTTTCAGCCTCTGGCTCTGTGAAAAAGAAATAGTCTATGCTATTTTGTCATAACAATCTGAGCTAAGATATAATTATTATAGGTTTATTATCTTTATAAATAAATAGGTCAGAAGCAAGGACAGAAATGCTTTGCAAAGCCATAGAAAAGAAGAATCTAAGAGGGGATAGTGGAAGAAGTGCAGTCAGAAGACAGTATCACTTAATACCTGGGATAGGATCACAGAAAAAGAAAAGATGGGCCTCCTGTGAGAGAGTAACTCAAAAGGCTATTGATGACATATACGATTCTATATACTAGGCTATGGGGCATGAGATTCTAGTATATTAAGATTTTCATCCATTGGCAATGAAAGATCACTAGATGCTTTAGAGCTAAGGTCCGGCTGCATAAAGACAGCTCAGGAATCTATGTCTTTTGGAAGAGAAAATAATAAACTGTTTAAACCAGAGTGGAAAATTGAGATCTAACAGCCAAGACTACCTCTGTATATGACACAATGCTTTCTACTTGGTTCACACCACCTGTATGATTTAGATCAATGTCCTCTAAAGGCCTATGTGTTACAGTACTTTTGGGAGGTGCTGGCACCTTTTAAGAGGTGGGGGCCTAATGGGAGGACTTTAGGTCAATGACAGTGTGGCCTTGAAGAAGACTAAGACTCCAGTCTCTTCCTCTTCCTTGTCTCTTCAGGTCACGATGTGAGCAGTTTTGCTCTACTAAATGTTTCTGCAATGATGTGCTGCCTCCCTGCAGGCACAATAGCAATGAGGCAACCAGCAATGGACAACCAGCAAAAACTGTGAGTCAATTAGATCTTTTTTCTTCTTGAGTTTATTTCAGTTTTTGTTACAGCAACAGAAAACTAACACTACTACTCTTTTTTTTTTCTTTTTCCAGCTTATTTACTTTCCCTTGAAATGGAAATTCTATGGCTATAACATCTCAACATTTAAACAAGAAAAGCAGTATCACAATAGTATAATTGGTTACTTGAGATAATACCACCTAGCAAGCATCAACCAGAAAACCCAACATTTGAGAAAGTGGGGTTCACTCTCTCAGTGGGAAGGTGCACTAAATATATAATAATATATATTATTAAATATATTTAATGTATTAAATATTCATTTGCTACACATTTATCCCACCAACTTAGCTTAGGTATCCCATGAACTAAGATATCACCATCATCTGTTGCAGCAGACAAACAAGTATGGTTGTAATGTACTTGACAATGGGGTTCTAAAACAATGTGCTGAGGGTGGAGTGGGTGAAGGGAGGCTATGGAAACAGGGAAAACATAAGAACCAAGATACATCATGTAAAGGTACAAGATCCCAATGATGAATGTAACTGTACTGTATACCTAAAATGTACCAATGAAAACATATTTTTTTAAAAAATTTAAATAAAACAATGTGCTGTTTAAAGTGTTTATGCAACTGCTTTATGCTCTCCATTTAAGGAGTTATTCTCTCATAGAAAAGCCATTTGATTTTCCCACTTTTTTTTTTTTTTTTTTTTTTTTTTTTTTTTTTTTTTTTTGTACCTAGGATCAAACTCAGGATCTTGCACTTTCCAGGCAGGTGGTGGCACCACTGAGCTAAATACCTGGTCTAGAAAATCCATTTGATTAGAGTCAAAATGAAAAACTGAGTCCAATGGTCTTGACAGTACTCCTCCTCATATGTTAGAGTAGACCATCCAGTGCACTTGCAAATTTAACCAAAGAAGGAGCACTCTGAGTCATTCTTTGTAACTCATTCTAGTGCACAGAAATCAGGAATGATGGAGACAAAATATTCTTCCAATCTCATCTAAATCACTATGTGTGTGCATAAGCCAATTTCTTCATACTCTTCCTCCAGTAGAAATAGATAAAAGCAGTCACTGCCCTCTTTAAAAATCCTTCTCCATTCATGCTAGATTGGTAGACTGCATAAAAGATAAGAAAGGCTATACTGCAAGTAAACAAGGGAAGAGGTCCAGTATCTTAGAACAAGGTAACCTCATCACACAGGAGTTTATGCTGAAGATTCTCTGCAAAAGACTGCAAGATGCAGGCTATGGATTCAGACAGCTGCCAATATGTGCACAGCTCCTTTGAGCCTACATTCCTCATATAGTAGCTTTAATATATTTATAAGAAAAGTTTGTTTGGATTCAGTGTGGCCACATCCAAGAATATGAAGGGAGATGCCTGCCAGCCCATCATGAAACACACACTTGGCTTCTGTTATACTCCAGACCTCCATGTGTACAATAATTTGTTGCACTGTCTGAAATCATGATATCCAAGCCATTTGGCACTCAGCTTTTTTTCACTGGTATTATAAACAGCTTTCCATGTTTCTACATAGTTTTAATAATTGTCATTTTAATGTTGCCTACTAGAGTAACATAAATATTTAAAGAGCAGAACAGATGAGTTGAGGACTATATTCCTAACTTTATTACATAATTAGAGCTTTAAAACTCTTAATGGTTTCATCTATGAAATGAAAAGCATAACAATGTGGTCTACAAGGTCCCTTAGAACTCAGCTCTTTTAAAGGATTAAATCAACCCTTTCTGGTACATTTAGTTTAAAATCAATAAAACTCCCTTAGGGATTATCAGTTCATTAACTCCCTCAAGCAGAAGATGCTACAAAAGCAAGAATTTCTGATTTGCAATAATATACTAGAAGGTATATATCATTTGGAGGAAGATTCCAAGAATTTTACTAAATATTTGTGACTCATAAGAGGGTTAGTTTTTTCTATAAACTGAATCTTTATTGGTACACTTTAGATATAGAATACAGTTACATTCATCATTGGTACCTTGTACCTTTACCTGACAGGTCTTGGTTCTTATATTCTCCCCATTCTCCTAGCCTCCCTTCCCCACTCTACCCTTCCTTATTTTACAAAGACTCTGCTTCATTTTCTTCCTTTTCTCTTATTTTTTCTCTTCCCTTTTTACCTTTCCCCTACCTCCCAGTTGCCCGATAACTTTGGACCTTTTCTTCCTTAACACATCTGAACAGGAGATAATCACATTGTCAGGAATTCATTAATGGCACCTGATGCTGATATTGTTAAATACCTTTACTGAGGCATAATTTGTGATAAAATTCACTTGTTTTAAATCTACAGTTCAATGACTTTAGTGTACACAGAGTGTGTGACAGTCTAACTTTAAAGCATTTCTATCAGCCCCAATAAAAACCTGCGTCCAACTGTAGTCACTCTCTGCTTCCACCCAGAGTCCTAGAAAACCACTGGTCTGCCTCCTGTGTCTTCTGATGGAGCCTCCTACACAGGAAATCACCCAATCTTCAGCCTTGTGTGCCTATTTTCTTTCATTTAGCACGATGATTTTGAAGTCCCTAAAATAACAGTGTTGTGTTTTGTCTTCCTTTCTTTCCTCCATCTTCCCTGCATCACATCAAACTCATCCACTGGTACTTAGGGCAAATATAACCCTAAATAGGAGACTGGCTGAATAAAATAATATATATATATATATACACACACACAAGGAGGTACTGTGCAGTATAAATAGGAGTGAGACCTCTATGAACTGATAAGGAGTAATCTGCAGGAGATTTTAGGCAAGGTGTAAATAAGCAGATATAAATATGTTACCTAGCTAGGCAAGGCGGTGCACACCTATTATCCCAGCACTCAGGAGGCTGAGGCAGGAAGAATGCCAAGAGTGCAAGGCCAGCCTGGGCTATGTAATGAGTCCAAGGCTGGACTGAACTAAGTGAGACCCTAAATCAAGAAGCCAAAAATAACTATGCTAACTTTCCTAACTATGTAAGGAAAAAATGAAAGCTTTTAAAAACATACAAATATCTGTGTGTCATCATAAAAAGAAACAGAAAGATAAATCAGAAACCAGGAAAACCAGTTGCCTATTAGGGAGAGAATCTAATAGAAACAATAAGCAAAGAAATGGTACCTCGTTTAGTACTGTACAGATTTAAAATTAAACAACTTAAATCTACAAGGGTCCTTCATCAGAGCAGACCAGTGAGGATGGCCCAGCTGCATGGGGAGCTTGCTGCTCCCCCACTACAGTGCCCCAGGCTTTCATCAGAGATTGGTGAGGACTACCCAGCTGCACAGGCACCTGTGCAGCATTCCTCCCTCCAACCCCCCTACCCAGTGCTCTTGGGCCTCCTGATTGTACCAGTACCTAGATCCATACTGCAGAGGTACAGGTGGTCATAAAGGCCATTTTACTGAGCTCCAGAAGATAGAACAGAAGTGAACAATTGCAATAAAGGCACATCAGACCTCCACAGTTGGTATGGTAAGGTGGAGGGATCACCACCTTCCATCAGAACTTGGACTAGCTTCAGGGAAGTGCAGCAGCAACCTATAGTAGAACCCTGCAGAGTTCAACCTTGCAGGAGGTCAGGGAACTCAATTTGGGCCTTGCAGCCAGAATTCAGCCTGAATCTGAGGGGTCTGCCATTGGCTAGCTGAGACTAATTGAATTAGTTCTGCACATGCCTGTGCACAGTGTCTATTGGGACAGCAGAGATGTACCCTAAAAGAGGCTCTTCATATTTTTTTCTTTCCCTTTTATTTTTAAATTTTTATTTTTATTGATAGATTAATAACTTCTTCCTTTTTTCTTTCTTCTTTATCCTCCTCAGATTCTCGCCCCACCGCATTATTCTTCATCTCCCTTTTTGTTCATGTTCATGTACTAATTTGGATTTCTTCTTTCATTTTCTTTTCTTCTTCCTTTTTCCTTCACTTCATTGTCATTAGTTTCAAAGGAAAGTGAGTACAATTTATAGCTTCCCTGTTAAGTTGCTCTATTCTTGTCTTTGTTTATGCACTCTGTCTTTCCCTCTTGTCTTCAACAGTTTCCTAGAGTTTGTGTGATCATCCTGTGTCCTCTGGCTTCACTTGAAACCTTCTCCTATTCTTTTAAGTATCTATTCCTCTCCTACAAACTCCTTCTAAGTTCCAATTCTGAAGGGTAAAGTTGCTATATTGAAGAGTTTATTCATTATAAACAAATTTTGGGTTGGTCCTCAATTTTGATTTAATTCACAAGATTAAAGGTGATAGATTAATAACTACCACAAATGGTCAATTTCTAAGCTGTGCTTGATGCTACTGTGTTGCTGATTGTATCAATCAGGCTAAAGGATTGTGATTGATTTAATGAGTTGTTCTTTCTGATATTATGAAAATGAGAGTGTCTGGGGGTCATTAGAGAATCAAAACGTAAAGAGCAGCTATATCAGGAAGATCAAAGTACTAACCCAGGAAATAAACCAAGAACAGCCCAACAACAAAAATAAAAATGAGAAAACACTTAGACAAGACACAAAGACAGACATCCAGTTCACCAAAAGCAAATTCTAGGGGAAACGAGGTGAAAAAGTCTGACAATCAACCACCAGGTCACCCTGAACTCACAGCACAAAAAGGAACAAAATAGATCAATCAGGCTCTAGAAAAATTCAAAACAAATGATTTCCCAAATGACTACAAAAATGATGGGCACAATGAAAGACATGATTAGAGACTCTAGCACAGAAAGAGACAAAAAAAAAAAAAAAAAAAAAAAAAAAAAGATTATATCTCAGGACCATGATAGCACCCATGAATGCCCAACATAGGAAAAAAAATGGAAACCATGAATGCCCAACAAAGGAAAGAAATGGAATCCATGAAACAGATTCAAACAGATATCCAAGAGATTAAAAACTCTATTGAGAGCATTTGCAGCAGAATGAAGGAATATGAACACAGAATTTCAGATATAGAAGACAGGATTGCAGTCAGTGACCATGAAAAGAGAGATCTCTTAAAAACAGTAAGGGATCACTGGAAATTGATCCAGCAAGTCGTAGATGATGCAAAGAAGAAGAAGAATATAAGACTGATAGGAATCCATGAAGTAGCAAGAGAAAGTAGAAATTATGTAAAAAAGCTGTTCACAGAATTAATGACAGAAAAATTCCCAAACAGAGGGGAAGAATTTCACATACAGATAAGTGAGGTATATAGGACTCCAGGTAGCCATGATCAAAAAAAATCTATACCTAGACATATAATAGTCGGTCCTGCAAACCCAAGAGAAAACAATATATAATGAAAGCAGTTAGAGAAAAGAAACAAATCACATGGAAAGGAAAGCCTATCAGAATCACAGCAGACTTTTCAACACAAACCCTCAAGTCAAGGAGGCCTGGAGAGAGGTATTTCAAGCCCTAAGAGAAAATAACCTACAACATAGACTGATGTATCCTGCAAAACTCTCTTTTAAAATGGATGGGGAAATAAGATACTTCCATGAAAAAGAACACCTGAGAAACTTTCTGAATGCCAAAACAGCACTGCAAACAATTCTGAACAATACCCTAGAAGAAGACAATGAAGGTTCACAACACCTTGAAGCCCAACAGAGAAAATCAATTAGGTGAGGCAAGAAACTAAGGGATGGGGGAAAAATTAAAAAGAGCCCACAACAGGACAATAACATGAAAATGATATGTCAATACATATCAGTTATAACCATCACTGTCAATAGCCTCAATTCACCAATCAAAAGAAAAAGACTGGAAAATGGACTAATTAAGAAGCAAAGTCCAACACTATGTTGTACATAAGAAACACACCTAGTTCAAAAAGAAACTCATAGACAGCAAGTGAAAGGATGGAAAACAGTTCTCCATGTGACAGCCCAGAAAAAAGCAGGGGTAGCTGTTTAGCAGACGAAGGAAATTTCAAACCAAAACTGATTAAGATAGACAAAGAAGGCCACTACATCCTTATACAGGGAATAATTCAAGAGGAAGAGATAACAATCATAAATATATATGCACCAAATATTAATGCCCCAACTATATAAAACAATATAAGGGACATGAAAAACTAAGTAAGTGCTAATACAATTGTAGTGGGGGACCTAAATACACCATCATCACAAACAGACAGATCATCTAGACAAAATTCAACAATAAAATACTAGAACTGAACCAAGCTTTTGAACAAATGGACTTAATAGATGCCTACAGAGTGTTCCACCCCACAAAATCAGAATATACATTCTTTTCAGCTGCACATGGATCATTCTCCAAGATAGATCACATACTAGCTCCCAGAACAGGTTTGAATAAATGCAAAAGAATCAAAGTTATTCCCTGTATATTATCAGATCGTAGTGCAATCAAGCTGGAGATCAGTAGCATAAGAAACCATATGAACTTCACAAACACATGGAAATTGAACAATACTCTCCAAACAATCAATGGATCACAGAAGAAATTAAAGAAGAAATCAGTTTCTACAAATAAATGAAAATGCCAATACATCATACAAGAATCTATGGGACACAATGAAAGCAGTTCTACATGGAAAATTCATAGCAGTGAATGCCCACACTAGCAAAACAGAACAAGCTCAAATAAACAACCTAATGATAAATCTTAAGCTCCTAGAAAAAGAGCAAGGAAAATGCAAAGCTCATAGAAGGGAGGCAATCATAAAGATCAGACCAGAAATCAATGCAATGGAAACTAAGAGAATGATACAATCAATGAATCACAGAGTTGGCTTTTTGAAAGAATAAATACAACTGATAAACCCTTGGCCAACTTTATCAAAAAAGGAAACAAAGGCTCAGATCCATGCAATTAGGAATGAAAAAGGTGAAGTCACAACACATCCAGCAGAAATCCAAAGGTTCATCAATACCTATTTTGAGAACCTGTACTGAATAAATGGAAAACACAGAAGAAATAGACAGATTTCTAGATATTTATGAATTACCAAAGTTGAACAAAGAAGATACAAAAATTCTAAACATCCCAATTACAATCAGTGAAATTGAAATTACCATTAAAAATTTAGCAACTAAGAAAAGCCCAGGTCCTGATGTCTTCACAGCAAGACATCTTCTACAAGACACTTAGAGAAGAACTATTGCCACTGCTCTCTAAACATTTCAATTAAATTGAAAGGAAAGCAATACTTCCAAATTCAACCCTGGAAGCAAGTGTTACTTTGATTCCCAAACCAGGGAAAGACCAAACCAAAAAAACAGAACAGGCCAATCTCCCTAATGAACACAGATGCAAAAATCCTCAATAAGATACTGGCAAATAGAATACACAGAGTCATCAAGAAGATCATACACCCTGACCAAGTTGGATTTATTCCAGGGATGCAAGGATGGTCCAACATACATAATCAATAAATGTAATACACTATATTAACAGAGTCAAGGACAAAAACAATATGATCATCTCAATAGATGCAGAAAAAGCATTCGATCAAATTCAACATCCATTCATGATTTTAAAAAACTGCAGAAAATTGGAATAGATGGTCTTTATCTCAACTTGATAAAGACTATCTATGAAAAACTAACAGTCAACATTGTATTAAATGGGCAAAAACTGAAAATCTTCATGCTAAAATCAGGAACAAGACAGAATGTCCACTATCATCTCTCCTGTTCAATATAGTTCTTGTAACATTAGCCACAGCAATTAGACATGAGAAAGAAATTGAATCAATAAAAATAGGAAAGGAACAAGTTGAATTATCATTATTTGCTGACATGAAACTCTACATAGAAGACCCAAAAAACTCTGCTAAAACACTTCTAGACTTAATTGACACATTCAATAGAGTAGCTGGATCAAGGTCAATACTCAAAAATCAATAGCCTTCTTGTACACAAATAACAGACTCACTGAGAGAGAAATTAGGGAAACAATTTCTTTCACAATAGTATCCAAAAAACTAAGTATCTAAGAATCATTCTAACAAAGGAAGCAAAATACCTCTATACTGAAAACAACAGCACTTAGAAAAAAAGAGTTCAATGAGGATATAAGAAAATAAAAAGATATTCCCTGCTCCTGGATAGGAAGAATCAACATAGTGAAAATGGTCATATTTCCAAAACTGATATACAGATTCAATGCAATCCAGATTGAAATTCCAACAGTATATTTCACAGAACTGGAGAAAATAATCCAAAAATTCATTTGGAATCAGAAGAGCCTTGAATAGCAAAAGCAATTCCAGGCAACACAACCATGACAGGGGATATCACAATCTCCAACTTGAAACTATACTACAAAGCCACTGTGATAAAAACAGCATGGTACTGGCAAAGAAGCAAACCCAAGGATCAATGGAATAGATTGGAAAATACAGAAACAACTCCACATGTACTCAGCTACCTCATCTTTGACAAAGGAGCTGACCATCCCCACTGCAGGAAGGATAGTCTCTTTAATAAATGGTGCTGGAAAAACTGGGTTTCAACCCCTCAAAGATTAAAACTAAACCCTTATCTTTACCATACAAGAAACTAAAATCCAAGTGGATTAAAGATCTAAATATCAAAACAGAAACTCTATTGCTGGAAGTTAACTTAGGCAGAACTCTAAAAGACAGACATAGGAAAAGACATTATGAACAAATCCTCAGTAGCACAGGAACTAGCAAAAAGAATCAACAACTGGGATCTCATCTTATTAAAAAGCTTCTGCACTGCAAAATAAATCACCAACAGAGCTAAGAGACAACCTACAATGTGGGAAAAGAGTTTTACCAGCTGCTCCTCAGTCAAAGGACTATTATCTAGAATATATAAAGAACTCAAAAATATCAGGGCCCCCAAATTTAAAGACCTGATTTAAAAATGGGCATCTGAAATGAACAGACATTTCTCAGACAAAGAAGTAAAAGCAGCAAATAAATATATGAAAAAAATGTTCAACATCACTGGTTATTCAAGAGATGCAGATGAAAACAATGCTGAAATTCCACCTCACCCCAGAAAGCATGGCTGCTATCAAGAAATCACCAACAACAAATGTTGGCAGAGGGATGGCAAGAAAGAAACCCTTCTCCATTGTTGGTGGGAGTGCAGACTGGAGCAACCACGGTGGAAATCATTATGGAGATACCTCAAAGAACTAGGATTAGAGGTTCCATTTGATCCAGCTATCCCTCTACTGGGTATCTTTTCAAAAGAATTAAAAGAATCATACCATAGTGATATATGTGCACCCATGTTTATAGCAGCACAGTTTGTAATAGCTAAAACTTGGAAACAGCCCCAATGCCCATCAGTTGGAGACTGGCTAAAGAAGAAGTGGTTTTTCTATAAAGTGGAATACTATTCAGCCATAAAGAATGAGAAACTTGCCAGGGATTTAGCTCA
Organism: Fukomys damarensis; assembly: GCF_012274545.1. Taxonomy (NCBI): domain Eukaryota; kingdom Metazoa; phylum Chordata; class Mammalia; order Rodentia; family Bathyergidae; genus Fukomys; species Fukomys damarensis. Next base: position 63,406,169 of record NW_022900949.1, on the reverse strand, counting down.
GTGGTTCCAGCACCTTCCTCACAAATGTAAGGTCCCGAGTTCAATCCCTGGTACACCCCCAAAAAAGAATGAGAAACTAGAGTCATTCATAGGAAATGGATGCACATTGAGGCCATACTCTTAAGTGAAATAAATAAGAAACACATGTGGAAATACCGAATAGTTTATCTGCTGTGAAAACTAAAAGTGTAAATAAGATCTAAATAGTATAACTGATAATGTGAAATAGGAAAAAAAAAAGGGATAAAGGTGTAGGAGAAGTAGGAAGGGGAGGGAAAAGGAAATAAGGGAAAGGAAAAAACATGAGAAAATGAAAACAAAGCCTTTCTAAATAGGGAAGGGGGGTGCAAGGAGGGCAGAGCTATGGGGAAAAAAATGAGAACCAAGATCTGTCAAATAAAGGTACAAGATTCAAATGATGAATGTAACTGTATTGCATACTTAAAAAGTGCCAATAAACTCAATTAAAAAATTAAATCCACAATAACAGGTAGGAGAAATGAAAACAGGAATACACACACACACACACACACACACACACACAAACACAAAAAGTATCTACTTGATTGTGCATATCTTTATGTACCTACATATATTTTCTACCTCTTTGTCAAAAAGCAAAATCACCTTTACTCTAAAGGTCACCTTTCACATACAAATGACACATTTCACATACAAGGCCTGACCATACCCCACTTTTATTTTGGGTCCTTGACCACCAAACTGTGCATCAGTAGAACAATAAAACAAAACAATAAAGTGTTCAGGTCTTTTGAATGAGAATCTTTTCAGCAAAAAATTACATGAAAATATGAACTGATTTCTTGCCAGGTTCCACAGATTAGAGTAAATCTGAAGGAAAGGGATTAGCTTCAATAAGTAATTTCATTTCTATGTGGAAAAAGCTCCAAATAATGCAGGCAATGTTTCTGGGAAAAAGAGAAGTAAAGGGTATATTTTTTAATTCTTAGAGCAAAACAAAATTTTATTTTGATACACAGTAGATGCCAAGGTACCCAATTTCCAAGCACTGCATCTGGGCGACACTGTTGGTCCACAGTTTTACAGCCATAGAGAGAAAGGTGTAAGAACACTGGTTTTGGCATGGTCACCGTGAATATCCTTCTCTCCATCCAAACGGGTACTTTTCCTCTAAGCTCTGTGAGCTTATGAAACAGCTGATCTAGCTTTCAAAGATGTTATTTTATGTTTCAGTAAGACAAGTTTTCAGTTTTTCTGAAAGTCTCTTAATTTTTCTACAATATCAATTCACATCTTGATGTCTTACTACAGACATCAATTTTTTTAAATGATCTTTATATAAACTACAACTGCTCTTCACAGAAAATGACTTCACTTGAAGAGCAACCCCTCGTCAGGAACTGGGCCTTAAAGTCAGATACCAGCCTTTGCATAAATGTGCTTCTGAACAACGATGATGAGCTCCACTCATTAAGTCAAGATTCTCCCAGTAAAGAATGCATGGCGCAGTTCACTGACGTTTTCTTTCATTGCCTAAACAACTGCTGTGGAGAAGACAAGACTGTTTTAAAGGCTTTTAGAAACTAATTTTTTAGCAGTAACATGTTGGAATTGGTCTGCATACTTTATGTACACATCATATGTTTGTAATTTTGATTAAAACACACAAAGGGATTTAGGTCAAAGAAAAGAGTAAAAGCAATTAATAAATAATTTTTAAAATGTCAAAACCCTTTCTTAAAATTTTATTAAGGCCCTTTACATAACATTTTCCTTTTTAATGAGATTCCTTTATGTATAACAATTGTTTCTTTTCCATAACTGCTCACCTTGGGGAACAAATGAAACACTAATAAGAATTCAAAACAATATAGTTTTATCAGTTTTATTTAATATTATCCCATGGTAAGAGCATTATAAATTAATCTTAAAATACTAAATTTAATTCCATCTAATATATAAAGAATTTCCTACTTCAACACAGGATAAGAAATGACATTGTCATCACCATTCTATAATAGGATTTATAATAAATAATATTTTCAAAAAACAGACTATGTTCTACCATTTATTCAGGGATATGACATTGTACTGGAGATCTGGGAACAAAATTCTCAAGTCACAGTAAATCTCAGCCTCAATGTGTAAGACAGCATCACCATCTACCAAGCCTGCACATGAAACCATGCAGAGACTTTCTTAAGCACATGGATCACAAATCCCCAGCACATGCCAATCAAATCAGAATCTCTCAGGATAGGGCTTAGCATGTGTTTAGTTTGTTAGTTTAAGCTTTCCAGAGGTTTTGCTATACATCCAGAGTTAAGACCATCAATATACACTATCTTACCCAGGGCTAATACGAATTTCAAGTGAAGTTAGTAGAGATAATCAGTTGCCCTGCACTGAGGTGCAAATGAAACAGACTAGAAAAAGTGAGGAGTGTTCCAGATATCGTAAAGCCAGGGCTTGAAACGTATCTGTTGAGTACCAGGGCAGAGCTTTCTGTTTCCGTACTCATAATGACATCCACATTCAAGTCCCGCAGGGCTCCACTAACTGACTGATCAACGGCAAGTCTTTCAGGTTTTTATACTTGATCTTGACCAAAAGGCCAAGAAGTGATAAGTCTTTTGATTTCTTAAAATAAGGTCTCCTATGTAACCCAGGCTAGCCTTGAATTTGCAGCAATCCTCCTGCCCCAGCCGCCTGAGTGCTGGGATTAAAGGTATGTGACACCAGGCCGGGCTGGCAAGTCTTTAAAAGGTCCTGACTCCAATTTTCTCAACCATAAAAATAAGAAATCAGCTATACTGAGTCTTCAGACACTTTCTACTAAATACTGAGAGTCTATAATAGAGCAGGTCTAGCTTTTAGAATCTTAGGTATCACAGTGATATTGCTTCTTAGGAATGATAAGATACATAGGAAGTGTGTGAAAAATTAACAATAAAATTAGGGGTGGGATGTGAAGGGTAGGACAGACATGTGTGCCAGGAGAGATAAAATGTGAGCTTGGCCTCTGAGGTTCGTGATAAGAATACTTGAGTTTTTAAAAAATCTTGCTCTTCCAGGTCTCTGCACAATTTTTCTTCCCAGTCCAAAAGTGTCAATGGTAGCTATGATTATTTTAAGTGAATTATAAGGCTTCTGTTCACCACATTAAAAATTAGACCTGAATACTTGTTCTTAGTGAGTAGAAAGATAGTTATTTCTCCCAAACTTCATAGTTGCTTCTTGGGTGACACTGGGCAAGGGATAACTTATTCAGCTGCATGAGCAATGTTTTATGTTCCTTAATGGCAGTAAAAATATGTTGTCTTTGTTCTATGAAGATTACTCTATTGAAGCCATAGAGTATTTTCATGGGGCATGTTAAAAATAAAAAATGTACCATACTACACATGAATTTGTTTGAGTGATAGGAGGATCAAAACAAAATGTATGTGGCTGTTTGGAGACAGAAGCTGAACAGTTTCCTTGGACAAATCCAGCTTCTCCTAAAGCAGCAGCTGGTTTCCAGCTACAGCCTTACTTAAGATACAAAGACCCTGAGGCCACATCTCCAGAGTTCTCTGTTTTGTGAGAATTTGAATCATAAAATTTCTCTTTGGTAATTGTGAGCCCCATTTAAGTTTGGAAACCACAGCTCTGGGTACCAACACTGCTCCCCTTATCAACTTAGCCTGTGGTCAGTAAGAGCCAGTTTCTTGGGCACAGCACTGGGCCTTAACCTGGGGTTCTCTAATGAAAGAAGTAAAGACCTACTGCTCAGCTGCATATCTGAACACTCACTATCACAGGCTTCCTCAGTACTGACAAAACAGGAAATTTCCCCATTAAAGCAAGGGTTAAAACATGAGATTTCAACATGCAAAAGATCTGTATCATCATTTCTCCATAAGCTCCCCTCTCTTTGGGGATGGGGGTGGGAAAAGGATTCATTTCAGATCTGTTCTAGTGTGGACATAGGTACTAAAAAGAACAGAGCTGCTATCTTAATTCTGAGCCCACCTGGCCAGTTATTTCTGACTTCACACACACCCCACCCAAAGTCACCTCTGAAAAGCAAGTGCACACACCTACTAAACATAGATTAAACATATAGTAAGGTTGTTACTGTCTAATTCATTTCTTAAAGGCACTCCACTCTTCATTTGCCTTTTATTTTTGTTGCATTTTAAAAGAGAATGTTTATTTTATATCCAACAAATTCATATACTCCAAGGAAATCCCAATTATTAAACCAAGCCCCTATTTCCTTCACCAACTACAGGTCTATTGATGTGATCCTTTTGTATCAAAACAGAAACAGAAAAGTCCACAAAAGGAGGGGGGGGCTCAATTGATTTCATGCAAACTGACCTAATTTTGTGCACAGATGTCCTAATTTCTGCCTTTACAGTTCTCTACCCTAGAGTCAAATAACAGAAAATGAAAGAAGAAATCAAAATTTTTCCCCAAAACAACTAAGCTATGCTCTTCTTCTCAAAGCTTTTGTTGCTTTGGAACCAATATTTCCCAGGGGCAAAAGTTTTCAGAGCCCAGCTGCTGCGTTGAAGCAGCCCTAACACCTTCCAACCACGGCCAGCTAGAAATCCAGTTGTATGGCTTCAAAAGTAGGCATCTTATTTCTGTGTAGGTGTTTTTGTTTAGAAAAAAATCACCCTAAAAACATAAAAGTAGATCTCTGTGTGGTAAAGAAAATGCTTGGGAGAATCCCCCAGGATTACAAAGTCATTTGTTCTTATCCAAACCTTTGTCCTAGTATCATAAGCTCCCTTCAAAAAAAACATTAAATGCCACATAAATATCACTGGGTAACTGAGCACTCACCACAGCCTATTTGTGGCATTTTGATTGAAGTTGTTCTTCCAAACCATTATTCTTCAGATCCGAAAATCATATTTTTAGAGTAGAAAAATCAAAGATTGGAAAAAAGAAAAACCCTGAGAATTTCTCATAAGCAAAGTGTGCATCTGTAATCAGAGCACATGTGCCCTAATATTTTTTAAATAGTCAGTTCCAGAGGGGAAAAAAGCCAGCATTAAAATGATGCTCTGAAGGCAGGCACGATGGTTCATGCCCATCATCCCTGCACTCAGGAGGCTGAGGTAGGAGGGTCTTCATTGAATTCAAGGCTAACCTGGAATACATTGCAAGACCCTGTCTCAGAAAACCAAAAAGAAAAAGAAAAAAAGCCTTAACCCCTTTTAACCCTTTAATCCTCTGGATAAACATTTTTTAGGTCTCTGTAATTACAAACACATACATGTGCTTCTGCACAGAAACATTCACACACAGTGTAAGAACAGCCACAGACAAGAATAATCTGATCTGAGAAGAAGGTCCTATGATTAGTGGAGTACTTCAGGTAAAGCATGACAAATATGCAAGAATTGGCGAAGGGCAGAGGAAAAAAAATTACGGAAGCCAGGAGGAGTGTTAGGAATGGACCGAGAGAGACTGGAAATAATTAACAGAATGGAAGCTGGAACTAGAAGGAGCTACTTTATGCAAAACTTGTAACGATGAAGAAGAGGGCCAGCAAGAAAGAATGAAAAGATAGCAGAGAACTATGAATCGAGGGGAAATTCGGGGGGAGAGGAATGGAAATGAGCACGGATAGTCCTCAAGGTCAGAAACACAGGGCACTGCAAGAACATCTCGTGGTGACCCTGGAAGTCAGTGAAATGCAGGACATCTGTTCCAGCCACCAAGGCTATGCGGTTTGAAACACACAAGCAGTGCCACAGCTGTCTGTCCTCCTAGATGCCACCCAGAATAAGAATTCCCTCCACACTTCCTCTCAAGCAGGCAAAGGACAGATGCCCTGAAGACAAGGATGATGATGCTAACAATGGGCAAAAATACCCGTGCAAGCCATAAACAAAGCTAAGAACAAACAGGCTAGCAGAAAATATTTGCAAACATACATAATAAGTAATTAATAAACATAATATAAAGGGTGCCTGCTAGAAAAAAAGATCAACAATCTAACTGACCGACAGAAGGATAAGAAGAGACAATCACAGAATTGATCGATACAAATAAACGATACTTATGGTTAAAAATGTAAGGTCAGAATAAAATAACATTTCACCCAATAAGTCCCTGACTTATGAATTTTCACAAACACAAAGGACTTTGCATTACCAACAGATGCAAACAAGATGCAAACAAGTCACCAAAATAGCTCATAGGTGCTGGGTGTTGACAGCTGTGCTGCTGTGTGACAAGAGTTCCCCAGTAAGTGCTCAGTCAGAGCACTCTGGATGTCCAAAGTAAGAGGAAAAGCAGTGCTGATGGAAGGGACTGCTAGGAAGTGCAAAGCCATGTGCATTGTATACTTGTGTCAAAGTTGTGTAAAACTCACGTTTCCAGACTTATGAACGACTCCAACTTACAAACATTCTCCCAGAATGAAACTCATACCTAAGGTAGGGACTTAGTGTACACAAAAATTTCAGTGTTTTTTTTTAAAAGCCATTGTGGATGAAGTTAAGGAAAACTGAGTTGTGTGACATGTGAATCAATTTGGTAATGTTTATCTAAATTTAACACAAACATACATTCTGGCCTTGCTACCACAATACCAGAGATTTATCCTGCAGAGATACTGACAAAATAAGGCAAAAATGTACATATAGATAAATATAGATATATAGCTGTTTACTGCCATCTTGATTGTTAATTGTTTAAAAACAAACTGGAAATAATCTAAACGTCCATGAGGTGTGATTAAATAAATTATGAGTTAATCATAAAATAAAATATTATAGTGTCATTTAAAAGAATATCATAAATCTAAATTTGCCAAAAAAGAAAAGCTAAAACATGCTTTTAAGTGTAAAAAGTTAAAAAACAACATTTATAGCATGATGTTGGGTTGTTTAATGTACAGATACTAATATATTTACATATATATGGCACAGATATATGTACATTTATATATATAGCATAGATACAGATATACAGATGGGGTTCAGAACATGCTACCTCAAAATACAGAAACTTGGCACTGGAAGAAACAACAGAACCCAGGTCTCTCTGACCTCTCCTGCCCTTCTCTCCTGAAGCAGCCATAAAGGAATTATCTTCCTCCAAAGTGGGTCACACGAAATAAATTTGTATGTATTTCTCTTATTAATTAATTCATTGTTATATATGGCTCAGTCCTGAACTGAGCAATAAGTGAAGAAAGGAATCTTTTCTCTCCTACAGTCAGCTTGGAAAATTTGTGGAACTTGTGGAAAGGGAATGATACTTAATGAAAAAGAAATAAAAGCACTTTAATTCCCACTTTAAAGCTCCTATATCATTGAGGAATTTCCTTGTCTTTGCAATGTGTAAATACAGTTTTCTTAGTTTAAAATATGTATAGTATATGGGGGATATTATATTCACCTTAAAAATGCACATAATTTGCAAGACCAATCAAAAGAAGACATTGTCCCTCCCTTGCACCTCTGCCATCTGCAAACAGGATGACGCAAAAAGACCACTGAAAGATCTGGATTTAAACCGTGATTTTCTGGTCAGGCACACTGGTATCTGATCTACTTAGTTCAATCTGCACCTTCTGCACATGTTAAAAGCAGGATGATGGTGAATTAAATGAGATAATATAAAGTGTGTCTGACTCAATTCTCCATACTTGTTAAACCTTCAACCAATACTAGTTTCTTTCCTTTTCTTTTTTCCTGAATGATATCCAAGCTCAGATAATCCAGGAGCTCAAAGTACTGACAGATTCTGGGTCACTGAAAATACTGTGGCAGGATAATAAAACTCCCAAATGTTGACAGAATTTAATCCTGGGGCAGTAATTCCAATTCATACAAATGTAAATTTTAAACATTATCTTCTGCCTCCAGTTCAGCCCTGTACACATAATTGAAGGGTGACAGAATTTAGTATCAAAGCCTTAAACATCACATAAATCTTAAACCTGTCCTTTCCCAGCCTCTCCATCGCAGTAAATAGCTTCACTGCTCCCTAATTGTTTAAGCCCCAAACCAAGACATTGTTTTATATCTCCATCTTTCACAGTCTTGACTCTTCATCTAAATCACTACCCAATCCCTCTATCTCTCTTCATCAATATGGTGACCCCATGCTCCATGTCAGAGCCAGTACGGTATTTATAAAATGTCAGTCAGACAGTTCCCACGCTGCAGCAGCCTCCCACTGGAAACATTCATTCATCACTGTACCATAGGCTTCCCAAGCATACTTTGTACTCACTGTTTCTTTTCCCGAGAATATTCTGTCCTTAGATGTATGAGGAGAATGTTTGAAATTTAGGTTTACTAGTAATATTAATTAATTAATTAGGTTTAAGTAATTTAGAGGACAGGTCCTATCCATGCAATTTGAAAGACTTTCTGACTACCTACAATTACATCTATTTTCTTCACTTTCTGTCATTGCAAACCAAAATAAAAGCTTCATAAAGACAAAACTACTTGGTTCTCGCATGATTTCTTGGGCCTAGATCAGAGCCTTGCAATTAGTAGTGACTCCATACTTCTTTTGTTGTATTAATGAATTCATGGTTCCCAATGAGATCTACAACTCTTACCAACTGCTATTAAATAGAATATTTTGTCAGGTATTTAGCTTAGTGCCATGCCTGCCTCACAAGCACAAGATCCTTGAGTTCAATCCCTGGTACCAGAAAAAAAAATTAGAATATTTTATGAATAAAAGCTGAGAACTAACTTGAAGTTATCTCAGGAATAGTAATTTTTAACATTTAGGCCTAAAGCTTGACAAAGACTCAATACAAACAGTGAATAAATGACAATAATTATTAGCTTAAATGGTAATCAGTGTATCTCTTCTGCAAATAATAAAGAAGTTGATTTGAAGGTGTTTTATCAAACCAATCAGAATATATTGGAACCACGAAGCTGGTTGGAAAACATTTGCACAAAATTATCCTCCAGAACTCCAAGTTTCAACATAGGTAAACTTCCTAAAGCGGTCTTTGTGCTGTCTGTGAGATCTCATCATATTACAGATGGGAAGCACAATTACAGGCATTGCCAGCTTTCTAGTGATTCATCCCTCTTCTGACAACATCAGCTTTTTCTTTTTCCAACCCCTGAACTACAAATAATCACACAAAGATCAGGCCCTCATGTTAACACCTGAATGTTTATACATTCATGAGAAAAGAAAACAAGAGCAGGGGGCTTTATATCAAACTCCAACAATTGTTTCTGGGACAAGGGATTTAGCTCAGTGGTTCTTCCGCCTGCCTTGCAAGTGCAAGGTCCCGAGTTCAATACCCATACAAAAAAACAAAAAAAAATTGTTTCTGGTTATTTTACTCATTTCCCTTGTTTCCAATTTTTCTCCAATAAACAAGAAATATTTTTCAATAAAAACAAACCCTTTTACTTTATAAACTATCTCATATGCTATTTGGCCATACAGAATAAGAATTTTAAAAGACATTTAAAATTTAAAGACAAGTACTAAAATGCTTTAACATGACTACAGAAAATTTTAGAATTTAAAATATTCTTTTAGCACTCACAAAAATTCTTCTACTGTTTTAATTGTTTTGAGGAATAATTCTCAGTCTTATTCCTAAAACTTAACTCATCTAAGCCTAAAATCCTAACCCAAATGTATTATTAAAATCAAACTGATCCTACATTTAGGTCACCTTTACCTGACTTAGAGCCACAGCAATGCAAATTATTGGGAACAATTCTGGGAACTTTGGCAAATTCTCAAGAGCAAAGTGAGTTGATTCAGAGTAAATCTTCAACAAACAATGAATTATAAGCCTTAAAAATGAGATGGGACTCTTTCCACATAAGTGATTATATCAGTCACCCTGAGCCCCATAATACTAGGATCTCTGCCAAGCTCGAGGCATGCTATGTATATTTAAACATGAGGTATAAACTTGATGCAATGGGACTTTAGTTAAATAAAAAGTGTTGTATGCATAAGATTCTAATAAGATTACTGACATTTAGAAATGGGAGGAAAGGAGCTAAAGGTGTAGGGAAGGTGTGATACGTAGGGGAAGAACAAAAAGGGAAAAGAAAAAATGTGAGAGAATGAAAAGATGAAAATAAAGCGTTTGTAGATGGGGAGGGGAGGAGGGGGTGAAGGGAGGGCAGAGGTAAGGGGAAAAAAATGAGAATCAAGACTTGCCATGTAAAGGTACATGATCCCAACAATGAATGTAACTGTACTGTATCCCTAAATGTACCAATAAACTCAATAAAGAAATAAAAAAATAAATAAATAAATAAATAAATAAATAAATAAATAAATAAATAAATAAATAAATAAAAAGTGTTGAAAAAAGCTAGGCACATGGTGCCTAACACACCAGGAAGTTAGCAAAGGAGGATCCCAAGTCCAAGCCCAGCCTGGGCAACTTAGTGACTCAGTGAGACTGTTTTAAGGTGTGTTATGTGCATACACCAGCTCCCCGCAAGGAATGTAAATATTATGTACTACAAACAGATAAAAAGAAAGAAAGTGGGGCCTGGGGATATGGTTCCGTGTGAAGGCCCTGGGTTCGATCTGCAGTCCTATTAAAAAAAAAGGTGTTGAAGCAGCAGAAAGCAACATCCAGGATAGTTAAGCCTTGCCTGGACTCCAGTTCTTACTGTCTGGGTCAGTACAATGTTCAGTACAGGAATGAACAACATATAGAACTTCCACTCCATAAGGATGCTTCCCTGAAGGCCTGGCACAGGACCATTATGTCCCAGACTACATGCTATTTTAAATTGCTGCAACTGATTCAGCACTCCAATTGGTGAGAAATAACTGTAATCAGAGATCTTCTTCCTCCAGCAGAACAACAGCAATTGAATCATCAGAGTTTGTCTCCACAATCTACATCTGAAGGTTTGAAAAGAACCAGTAGGTCTACAATTGTTTTAATCTCAGAAAACAGTTGCTCTGTGTAAGACAATGTTATTTTAATATGAGAGGAAACTTCTGATGAATAAGGCAGAAGCATTTGTGAGCTCCTAGGAAACGATTACCTTTGGTGGCCACTGGAGACTATCATGGGGGAAATATGTGAGCTGAAGGATTCTTCCTTTAAGTACTCAACTCAGGAACATAAAAATAAACATCAAGGTTGACTTACCTGGAAACACATTCCTGAATAGTGTATCTTTCCTTCAGTTCTTAAAAAATGGGGAGCCAAGGGTTTAAGATGAAGCCACTTTGGGCAGCTCGACTCATCAAGGGCAGTATCAGTAGTGTGACAGTGACCATCAGTTCTGTTAGAAGCCCATGTGGCTTGATAAGGTCATGACAGCAAGTGATAATTACTGGATCTAAAAGGAGCTGTCCCCAGTGGCTGAACTACTCCAGCTACCCAAGGGCTATGAAACCCCACAAAACTAGGAAACTCGCAGTCACACAGGACTCTTTTTCAACCCACTTTAGCACACACTACTCCCTATACCTCTATCTCACCAAAAAAGTCATGTCTCCTTTAACTGACCTACATACTTTAATCCAGAATTTACAATTGCTCAGGGAAAGTGAATCAAGTATCGGTTACCATTTAGAAGCACCATCATATCTATGAACAAAAAAGCTGTACAGCAGCTCATCTTGGGGGATTCAAAATTCCCCAGTCCAACTGTCCCAGTCCAATTTAAATTATTTGTTTAAAAACTGAGGTTTATAACAAAATTTTCTGCTTTATTCTGGGGTGCCTAAGTCAATTTAACTACATATGGCTCTATAGAACTTTGCTCAGGTAAGCATTCTAAAATGATTGATCCCAGGGATTTAGCTCAGTGGTTCCGTCGCCTGCCTCACCAAGCCCAAGGACCCAAGTTTGATCCCCGGTACCATAAATAAATAAATAAATAAATAAATAGGCCAGGCATAGTAGCACACTCCTGTAATCCCAGCACTCGGGGGGGCTGAGGCAGGAGGATTGCTGTGAGTTCAAGACCAGCCTGGGCTACATAGTGAGTTCCAGGTCAGTCTCAACTACATAGTGAGACCCTGTCTCAAAAAAAAAGGTGGCCTTTTATTTTTAAAGGTTGGATCAACAGGGCATGTTAAACTAGGTATGGATATGTATGCTTATAATCCCTTTGAGAGACTGAGACAGGAGGATCATGAGTTTAGGCCAGCCTGGACTACAGATGAGACCCTGACTCAAAAACCAAAAAACAAAACAAACAAAAAAACAAAACAAAAAAAAAACACACAAACAAAATAAATAAATAAAAATGACTGATCCCAAATGATTTTTAAGGAATAAAAGGAAGCTCTTACAAAAGAAAAAAATGGGAGGAGGAAAACTTTTTGTTTTTGTTTGGGTTTTTAGTTTTTGATTTTTGTTTGTTGTCTGGTTGTTTTTGTTGCTGGGATCAGACCCAGGCCCTTCAACCTGCTAAACACACACTGCATCACCAATCTGCATCCACGATCCAGGGGAAACTTTCTTCAGGTTATATTATGATTTATGGAGATCTTTTGATAGTTATAAAGTTATAAAATAAAGAGCATAGTCTACACAAGATCTGCAATATTAATATTATGAATTCTCATGGCAAATGCATTAGGGAAGTAATCTCATTTGAATATTTGATGTTAATAAAAAGCTCATTTTCAACTTGCCATATTCCATGCCCTACTCCGTTTAAGACATGTACATCAGAATTCTTTCCTGAAAAAGAAAAATTGCTTTGATTTCTATGGTCACATTTCCAATGAGGCCAACAGTCTGTCATAAAACATGTTTCTGTTTTTCTGTGAAGAATTCTTAAATTTTCTTATTTTTTCTCTTAAATTCTACCAAAGGCGCTGAAGGTGGGGAGCAGACATGGTGGGACAAGAAGGTTGCTTCTTAAAAGAAAGTGGTCAGTAGACCCCCTGGCTGAGAGCACCAAGGGCCACCTTCCCCTAGATGCCCACCTTCTCAAACATTTCATAGCTCGGACATGGAAGTGCCCTCAGAGGGTACGTATTTTAAATGTCTTAATCCTATTTGCATTATTGTATTTAGAATAAATGTATCTCTTTATGCACTGGTGATATATTCCTTGAAGTCAAGTTTAATTTTTTTTAAAACTATCCTCTCTAATCCCCATTTATCTTTTTTTCTCAGCACTTATTACCTAACACTGGATGTGTATATATAGAGACATAGTATTTGTATTATAAATATTTATACATCATATATACACACACACCGGCACACAAATCCTCACACACATTCTTATGCATTTTAATTATTGTCTGTCTCTCCCACTAGAATATGCCTTCTATGAAGGTACGAACTTTTGTGTGCTTTCATTATTGTTATATCCCCCATATCTGTCAATGTTTGACAAGAAGTAAATATACAATTTAGTTCATGAATACATCAAAGGATACGCTGAAGGAAACTGCTCTTTGCAGAGGACTGTAATATTGATTATGCCCAAAGCAGCATGTGAAGAGTTAACCCCACAGTTGGCTTGTTTATAGAAGTGAGTCTGGTCAAAGCCTACACACAGGGGTGGGAGTAACTCACGCCTAAATTCTGTTCCTATAACTATAACCTTAAAACTAGAAGGACAATGTTCTAATTACAACCATATTTTTTTCTATTCTGTTCTTAATTTGAGAATGCTTTGTCTTGTCCTTTATGAGCCTTTTTACATTAATTTCCATAGCAACCACACGTAGCCTTTGTCCCAACTGACTGACAATAAAAATCAGTGCCTGGGACTGGCCAGGACTTTTGTCAGCTGCACCAGCATTGGTCATCCCGGCACCCCACACTCTCTCTTTTAGTTCTGTCTCTTAGTGTATTTTATCTTTTTCCCAGGCCTGTGCCGTATACTGGGCAGGTGAGTACCGGTACCTGACTACAGGGGTCTCTGGCTGCTCTTCTCAGAACTCCTACCAGATCAAGCGGGCCCAGGAGGAATGAGAAAGCAGCCCCATTCCCTCTACTAAAAACCAAGCCTTGTACAAGGAAAAAAAAAAAAAAGAATGAAAGGCAAGACTGAGAATTACTCAGAGACCACCTGTGACTGTAACATATTTCTTTAAATGACAGAATGGATTGGATACATAAGTGATTCTTATACCATTAGGTGTACTTGTCTGGCTGGCTGAAGTAGTCCTATGAAGAAAGTGGCTCCGTGGTAAAAGAATGGACTGTAGGTCTTGGACCTCTGTGGATTCACTTCTTCCATCAGTAAGCAGGCACAATAATGTTATCTATGTCACTGGATTGTGGTAAGGATTAAACCAATTAATACAAGAAAAGTACCTAGCCATTCACAGTAGCCAAAGCATACAAACATCCACCATTTGATGAGTATCCTAAAAGTGTGGAAAATTATTCAGCTATAAAAAAGAATGAAGCGCTGATACATTACACAGCATAGAAAGCCTTGAAAATATTATACAAAGCCAAATAAGTCAGATAAAAAAACCACATATGATTCCATTTATATAAAACATCCAAGATAGGAAACTCTATCCAGACAAAAAACACATTAGTGGTTTCAGAGGATGGGAGAGAGTGATGAACAGGAAATAACTGATTTGGGGTATAGCATTTCCTTCTGAGTTGAAAAAAAGGCTGAGGAAGTAGGGCGCTGTGACAGATGAACATGGTGAATGTACTTAACATCACTGAATTGTAGACTTCCAAAGGGTGAGAGTTGAGGATGTAACTCAGGGGTACAGCACTTGCCTAGCACTTGCAAGGACCTCTGGGTTCAATTCTCAGCACAACACAGAAGAAGTGAAAATGTTAGTTTATTACGTTTACTTTACTTCTCAAAGAAAGGTTTACCAATAGAAGGAAGGAAGGAAGGAAGGAAGGAAAGAAGGAAGGAAAGGAAGGGGAGAGGAGGGGAGGGGAGAAGAGGAGAGGACATAATAATGTATCCGGTATAAATAATGACAGAAGACTCTTAAATGTCAATTATTTCATAATTTTTTAAAATTAAAATTTCCCAGCTACATTGCCAACTACATTCCAATGGCCTCATTCTGTGTTCCTTCTGCTTTTTCCTTCCCATCCACTTTCTTGCACACTTTTAAGTTTCCTTGTGCCTAGTACTCACTCTTTTCATACCACCAGGTATAATCCTTCTTAAGCCCTGCAGCTTCTCTCTACCTCCACCTGAGCATTTCAGGAACTGAGCTCCCAGGAAGAAACACAGAGGGTGCATCCATTCAGTCAGAACTGCCAGTATTATTGATAATCTAAACCCTACAGCTGCACTTTACTTCAACACTCAAAACCAAAGATTCATATTTGATTTAACCCACCTCTCGCTAAAGGTTAGAAATGCCCTATGTCTCAATACAAAAACAGCCTGTGGTACACCTGGTTTTCACAATACACGATGCTTCTTCAAGTTGTTTTGCAGAACAAATTCTACAGGTATCAGGTTATTCCTTGTAGGCTTTTTACCTGCAAGTCTAAGAGCTGCCACCTGATGAAATTGATTTTTAACCATCTTACAGATTACTGAGTTTCTATAAAAATTAAACTCATTATTAAATGTAGCACATGTTGAAGTACTCACAAGTTACTAGTCGGATGTGTTTTGCTATAAATAAGAAAAAAAACAAAGTACAAATTGCATAAACAATTAAATAATCTTATCATATAAAATAAAAAGTTAAGCAGGTAGTAAAATGCTTAGTTTATTTAGGCATTCAATAATTCATTTAAAATCCAAATTTCTTCCCTCTTTTTCCTAAAATCATTTCATTGTATCTTTTTCTCATAAATACTCTAATTTCCCTCATATCTTATTGTCCAGAATTGTGTCACTTATTCCTCTCAACTCAATCACTCAGGAGAATCAAATCAAGATTCTCCCCAGGCTGGGAAGATAACCCAGACTTCCCTCCAATAGGAATAACATGTCTGAGGCTCGGTTAGGAAAAAAAAAAAGGAAGATCTGGTAAACATTTTGTTGTGATTAAGAAAAAATATTATCAAAAAAGTCACATCAAGAACAATTTGAGGGTATTTTTTAGATAGAATTTTTTGGGTATGATTTAACTTATCAACTCAACTAAATAATTGCATTTGGTATCTCTAGATGATACCTTAGGATTTGTTCCCATCTGCAAACTGGTTGTGCTGGATTTAGAATAAGATAAACACACTTGTCCTACTGTTAGTATAGATAAATTGAAAGAATTCAGATACTTCTATAACAATTTGAGAGACTTATTTTATATCTGCTAAATTTAATAAAAGTTTGGCACTTGTATTTTTATGGCTTAGTTTTTTGGTTTTTCTTTTTAGTAATCACCTTTTATTGTATTCTTCAAAATTTTCAGACCATGTTGGGATAGAAATTGGGGGGACGGGTACCGGGGATCAAACTCAGGACTTCCGGCTTGCCAGGAAAGCACTGCGCCACTGAGCTACATCCCAGCCCTGGAACAGAAATTTTAAAAGGCCGTAAGAGGCATTCGCCAGACACAGATTATCCTATGCAATTTGCCTAACTCTTATAAATGATATACATAAAACAGCTTACAGCAATTGCCCACCCAGACATGATCAGAGTCTAAGACTTTTACAGCTAAACATATGATGTGAACATTATGAATATAACTGAATGCAAAAATTGTATGAAGACCATACAACTGACTACCCTTAAGCAGAGGTTTACCCCACCTTGGGCCAGTCAGCAAAAGAGAGGCCACTCTCCAAGCTTTACCCAGCCATGGCATACAACACCAAGAAAAAAAAAGTGCAGAAAGTTGTGTATGGGCTTAGAGAGGCCAAGGGACCATAAAACTTATTGCGTCCTGTCCTAGTACAAGATAAGAAAAGTCTTTAGGATGAGTAAAATGTCACTGTCCATAAGGAATGATCTCAGTGGTCATATTTTTATCTTTAAACAAGAAAATATGACCTAAAGTCAATTAGCACTTTTGCTCATTGCCTATGGAAAATGTGTTTTGTAAGTTTTCTAAGTTATATCTTACCATTTTTACTTTTTTAGATAGATAATCAAATTAATTACATCTTGCACTTCTTCATAAAGAATAGGATAGACCTGCAGTTAATATTGAAGGTCCGTAGATTAGCTTTGCCACAATTAGCAAGTATTTAGAGTGCATTTTCAAAACTAAAGGAAAAGAACCTCTCACCTACTTCAATATATTTATTCAGTGGACTATAAGTAACTTTTAAAATCACCTACTGCAAAACATTCTGTCTCAAGTTTTATTCAAATTGGACTCTTGAATAGGGCTTTTTTGGAATTACTAACATACCCTTTTCATATGAAGGGCTTCCTGACACTCCTGAGAGCACTAGCCAGGACTCCTCGGGGCAAACACAAAGGTATCAACAGTGAAGAATTCTAGACAGACTCAAGTTGAAACTTGATGCTACAGACCCTTCTGAACTTCAGCACATTTACAAATGGCTTTGTTGGTGGCTCGTGCTTTCTTTTCACTTTCATGCTGGTTTTACATTTTGTTTAGTGATTTTTTTAAGTATTCAATTTTTAAAAATAAGTTCAAGTATATGCCTCCACTGCAAGGTAACATGATTTCAAATATTCAGCAGGTAGGTTTACCATATGGTCTTTCTGAAGGACTCCTATTTTCCAACCACATCAAATCCAAGAAATGCTTTGGTGATTTAACCCTCCCAACAGTTCTCATCACAGAACTGTAAAAATGTAATGCTATGTACCTGCAGCCATGCACACATTCCACCCTCCAGTACCAGTCCCCATAAAAAGCTGAATTTAAGCAAACTGAAAAGAGAGACAAAACTCTCTTTTAGACACTGCTGCATATATTTTGGACATGACAAATAGCTGACTTGTCTAACAATGCTTATCTTTCTTTTTCCTAAAGCAGCCAGCTGTGGCTTCATTTTGGATTTCTGCTATTATTTTTTGTGATTATTATATTTGCATGTGAATGTTTATTTGTGAAGTTTCAAACTTTGAGCAACCTCCAACTCTAGAAACTGTTTGGGCAAACTACCATTTTCATAATCTTAAAGCCTCCAGCTTCCCAGATTATACAAAATCTATCTCTTATTATTTAAATAATATTATTGCCTTTGGAAGATTCCTATTTTTCCAACATGTCTATTCTCCTAGTTAGTTGTGATGTATAATATTATTGCCTTTGGAAGATTCCTATTTTTCCAACATGTCTATTCTCCTAGTTAGTTGTGCCTAACTAGAATGAGCAAAACTTCTGAATAAATCAGAGGCAAATGATTAAAGAGTTTGACTGCCTGCCACCATAATGAAACAAGAGAAAATATTACTGAACAAAGGATTATAACCCTAAACAAGCAAGTAAGTGTATCTTAAATATGTGGCATTAGTTTTCTCAAAACAAAAATTAGGCTTTATGAACAATTATATCCTGTACTAACCAATATATAAACTCCTGTGCTTTATTGCATTTTTAAATAATCTAGATAATAAAATGCTTATTAAACAAATGAATGGATGAATGAATGAATGGGTGAATGAAGTTCACAGGCTACACATCTAGTTGGAAATATAAACTCATGACTGCATTAAGCCTCCCATAAACAAACCATATAGATGGCACTCAGTCCTTGGTACCAAAGACAAAAGTCCAAGTCCCTGAGAAGTCATCTGAGATTATAGTAATTAGGCAGTGAAGAAGGAGGCAGGGCCAAGAGCAGAGATAAAGGGAGAGCAATCAATCAATGGTTAAATATCCAAAAGCGGTTCCTATGTGCTATGGTTTGGATAAAGTGGCATAAGTGTTTCCTCCGAGGCCATATTTTGGAAGCCTGGTCCCCGGAGTGGTGAAGGTGAAGTAGCTGCAGTCTTTAAATGGGAGGTCATTAGAGCTTTGGCCCATGAAAGGGATCCTACTTAGTTCCTATAAGAGTGGGTTGTTGGTAAGAGAACAAGATGGGCCCCTTTGCCCTCTCTGGTGTGCATACGCTTGTCATGCAATGGTCCCTGCCATGAGACTCACCAGAGGAAATCAACTGGCCCACTCTTGGACTTTCAGCCTCCAAAATGATGAGCTAAATAAATCTCTTTCCTTTATAGGTACTTAGCTTCGGATATTTTGTTAAAGCAGCAGAAAGTGGACTAAGACCTGGGAGCATTGTGAATACTCCCATTCTGCAAAATGACAGCCTGCTTTCACAGAACCAATACTACCCATGTGCTCATCTATGAGGGTGAGAGGAGCTCCAAGAGAGCCTATCTGTAACCCTTCTCATTCACTTTCCTAAGAGTTTGCAGCAGAGCTGAGAAACTAGTCGCTATCTCTGCTAATGCCTTGAAGGAAAGACTTCTAAAGCAGAGAGCTGTAGGGTGGTCATTTCCAAGCTTGCAGAAGCAGATACAGGCAATCTACAAAGAAGGGGAGGACACGGAGAGTCACTCGGGGCTGAGCAGCAAAGACTGAATATGCACTTATTTCCAGCCTCCTGTGAAACACTGCATTCCTTGAGGTGATTCAATAACCAAGAAGTCTGAGCGCCAAAATGGCAGAAAGGATTGAAAAGTAAAGAGGGAGAGAGATAATAGAATAACAATCTGGATCTCCTTTGAGGGGTCTGTGAGGCACTGAAGGGTTTTAACAGAGAGGCCCATGATGGGGTAATCATGTTTACAAACAGCGTCCTGGCTAAGAGCAGAGAATGGGTTAGAGCAGAGCAAGATTGCAGTTATGAGGCTTTTGTGGTAATTGAACAGCCTCTGATCCCAGGGAAGTGTCTCACTAATGCACACTGCTGCCTGCTGGCATAATTTAAACAGATGGGCTACTTCTCTTCAAAATGGCATATTTTATGTAACATTTCTAAACATCACGTGAGAGTTCACTGTCACTGTAGCATCAATGAGTTAAATTAGATTGTTAGTTCCCAAATCTCCATGATTATGCAATTAAGCCATTAAAACTAGAGATTGAGTCCCAGAGAATTCCCATTAATTAGCAATGCCATATTTCAGAATTGTCCCGGGAGATCATCCTGTATGGCTCTATTTCTATGGGCTCCAACACGCTTTCCTAAATGCTACAGATTCTTCCCTAAGCCTCTCAAAGTACATTTCAACAAATAAATTCATAAAGTAACACTTGGTGCCAGATACTTTGCAAATTTTACAAATATCTTCCTGAATCTTTTAAGATTTGGGATTCTTGCCATGCCTGCCTTGCAAGTGCAAGGTCCTGAGTTCAATCCTCAGTACCCCACAAAAAATTGGGGGCCCTCGACACTTCTAAATATAACTAAAAATTAAGCTGGCAAAAGAGAAATAGAGCAACAGTTAAGCACTGAAATGAGGAATACTGTGCTCTGTAAAAAGAATTTAACTCTCTCCAACTTCTTGAGTCCTATAGTTGATATATCCTGCAGCAAAAGTTTAAAGCTGATTTTCAACCTAAAAAATAAACCACAAAAACAAACATCTTTTAAGACTATTTCACTTACCCTGACTTTACTATCTTTTTAAAATTAAAAATCTTAGAAATTCAAGTATTTCCTATAACCTGATTTTAGACATTCCTCTTGCCCCCACTTATATCTCTCCCTGTATGACAAATCTAAACATCCCTTTATTGTGTTTCCTTTTCTTTGTGTCAAACCTGGGGATGAGGGAAGGTAGCATGCTTGGAATTTTGCCATTTGGAAATTCATACTAACATACTGACAGAAAAATTATTAAACATTAGACCCGAAATTAATATTCCTTATTCCATCAAAAATCTAAATAAAAACACTAATTCCAGCTCACCAACTGCTAAAGACTGGCATACTAAAAAATGGGTCAAAAATAATTTGCCTCATTTATAACAGTAAAGACATTAATACAATAATTTTAAAAGAACACTACTAATATGTACTTACAATACCCTAACACAGTGTTCAGCATACCTAGAGTAATTTAATAATCAAAATAGGGCTGGGGATTTAGCTCAGTGGTGCTGCCACGTGCTTCACAAACACAAAGTCCCAAGTTCAATCCCTGGTACCAAAATAATCATAGTCATAATCATCATCAAAATAATCAAGATATGTAGTATTTTTATTCCTATGTGTTAGTAGAAAATACAAAGACACAAATAAGCTAATGAAGTTCCCTGAGGCCACGTGACCAATAAATGGTGATGCAGAACTCCAGCATCCACACTGAACTACTTTCCAAGGCCCATGTTATGTAGATTAAAAATCACTGTATTCTGTGGTACAGTGAAAAAACAAAACAATAGAAACCACTTAGGGTAAACTGGAGACTCTGTCATGCTGCCTTGACTGTCACTTTATTGAAAGAAGGTGTAGGGGATCCACTTGTAATGGTTCCTTTATGGGTCAGCTTGACTGGATCACAAGGCCTAGATATCTGGCTAACCATTATCTGCTAGTGTGTCTGCGAAGTGTATCTGAAAGACATTGACCTGTGAATAGGTGGACTAAGCAAAGGAGATGGTCTCCTTACTAAGAAACCACCCATTTCATTGGGGCTCAAATAGAAAAGCAAGACAGGAAGGATAAACCAACTGTCTCAGCCCGGTTGCTTGAGTTAAGACACAGGTTTTCTCCTACCTTTGGCCTGGGACTTACATCATCTGCACTCTTAGTTTTCAGATCTTCAGGCTTAGTCTGGAATTTATAGTGCTGGTTTTCCTGGGTCTCTGGCTTGCAGAAGGCAGATTATGGGCTTGTAAGCCTACATAATTATGTGAGCCAATTCTTTTTAATAAATGTCATTTTACATACAAAGAGATTTTATAAAGGATTAACTAGATATCCCCCATTGGTTCTGATACTCTGAAAAGCCCTGAGTAAGACAACGTCTTGCTCTTAGTATCTAAACTCTAGATAGTCAATTTAGAAAACACAAATGTACAAATAAATGCATCCTCAAGGCTTCCTATGTCAAATGAGATTTAATAGAACAGTCATGTGGCACCATAAGTTACCAGATTTCTCAGTTAAGAATCCCAGGAAACCATGCAAGCCAGGATGAACTATCAGTGCATGGCAGGGAAGAACAATGACACAATACCACATTCGTTGAATGATAAACCCAGGTTCTACAAGAAACACTCACATACATAACACCATCTCACTTACCAGTGACAAACTGAGTAGCAGACAACCAGCCAAAATACTGACCAAACAAGCAACCAAGTTTAATCAGCTACTTTGTTTTTCTCTAATATTGTTGGTTTCCTTTACCAATTGTCTGTATTCAAGTGAATATAGATATTAGAAATTTAAGAAAAAATGTATAGTGTAGGGATTGGTGGAACCTCCAATAACCACATTTTAACTACCTACCCTTACTTTAGTTCACTTAATTTCATTTTATAAGGATATGGTTTGAGAATCATTGGTCTAAAACCATTTTTATCCCTAAGATAAAGCTATTAAATTACTCCAAATAAATTCTGTCTTCCATGTTAATTAATCTTCCATGCCAATTTTAGAGAATTTTGCCTTTTCCTTCAACTCTCTGTAGATATTAAATCTGTATTGGGGCATTTTAACTAAGTAAGGAAGTAGGACTATATGTAGAAGACAGACCAAAGATTTCTATTCTCTGGTTCAAGAAGATAAGGCTTTAGGTAAAAAAGCAAAAACTCTTATGATAATTACTAATCCAGATAACAGAATACACATATATTGTCCGTCCAAAGTTTTGGACAATGTCATGCACTTGATTAAACAATGGCAAAATATTCATAGGAAGAAATGTTTGTATATAGGAACCTTATCCATAGCATTTCAATTTCTATGGTCATTAAAGGAAAATAAATTCTTCTGGTAAAATGGTTATCAAACAATGGAATCTTTAAAATTATCTCATACAAAGAAATACTGTTTTATTTTGTTATATTTTTCTTTAAAATAATGGACGTATGATCAGAAACTCAAATTTGTAGGCTCTGTGTGTTATTAACAACATAGGTAGGTTTAGTAATTCACAATCAATCTACATGACAAGCAAAAGAACTTGAAATTTTGTTTCTACCTAAGACCAACACTCTTCTTTGCTTACCAAAATTCAATTCTCACCTTACTCTTTACAAGCACATAGAGACCATATGCTGAAAAACATTCCCCAGCATATTTTACACAGTCACATAAGTGACTAAATTCTTGTCAAAGGGAATGAAGTGGAAGTTCGTAAGTGACTCTCTTTGAAAGTCATTTCAAAAGGCTACTGATTCAGTTAACAGGCACTCTCTTGTTCTTAATCCTTCCTGTTACCTATATTTGATGACTGGAACTACAGTAGCTATCCTGTAATCACAAGGCTTCTTTAAAATATATTACACTGCTTAGAAATTACCAACATTTTAATAATGGTAGTCCAAAAAGACAGAAAAACCCTGAGAACTGAAAGAGCACAAAATTACCACACTAGTCCTAAACTGCCTGAGAATTTTTTCATGTAAGAAAACAAATTCTTGCCTTCAGGTACTTTCATATGGCTGTTATGTTACGTATGCTTGAACTTAATCCAAATACAATACCTGTGGAAGCTAGTCTCCTAGATCGCTCACACTGCCTTGACTCCTGACATTAGGAGGGAGTCTCCTCACTCCTAAATTAATTCAAACACTATATATGACTAATAGAGCATTAAAAAGTGCCAGTATGACTTACAAACACAAAGCAAGGTGCTAAAGGGCCCCGCACCTTCTAACTTGGTTTCCTGGATCATTCCACTCAGGTTAGCTAATCACCAGGCCACGAGGACAGTCAAGCAGCCAGTGGAGACCCCACACAAAGAAGCTTCCTCCTACTAGCACAATTTGAGAGCCACAGGAGTAAGCAATGTCATTTCTGCTGATACCTAACTATATTTTTATGAGATGCCCCAAGCTAATATCACCTAGTCAGATCTTTCTGAATTCTTGACTTAACTATGACAGATAACACACAGTTATTAGTTTGGGGGTAATTTGTTATCAGCAACACATTTAAAATTATGTCTGTTGTCATTTTTATCAATCCTTCAGAATGCCTTGGCATTGTGATATAGCTCCCATGAAATTAATCTTTAACTGTTGAAATCATTAGCCAAAATTCTGTATTGCCATTTCATTGCACCTGACAACATGATGCCTGGCAGAATATGGTAAGCTCCATGGGAGCAGGAATCATGCCTGGTTTTGCCCATCACCGCATTTCCCCACAGTAAACACTTTGTGAGCAGTAAACAAGAAAATGTATGACTAGAAATGAACGAATGAGCGAGAGTTAGGTGCTTCTTTTTAATTTTTAAATTTTCCTCTTCTCTCCCAGTTAACTAATCTCACATATCTAATAGCACATCATGCACCAAAGATCTGCCTGGTCCCTGGTTGTTACAAAATGAAGTATGGGTTCAAAAAGAAAAACTTTTGACCATACAGTTTGTGTTTGTATTTCAGAGAAAAATAATCATTGGATGAAGACAGCCAGTGATATGATATAAAGAGATGGATATAATCACAGAGATAGCACCGTGTGACACAGAAGGGAATAAAGACAAAGCTATGGGAAAATGGAGAGACCCAAAGTGTGGGGCTGTTACACAGTTCAACTGCCCAGGGGCACAGCACTAATCTCTTTTTATCTGTGATCTCTGGAGCCCAGAGCTATTTAATCCCCAATTTGAGCGACAGTTGAAGTGAATTTAACAAGTCCAATAAGGATACAATAAATGAAAAAAATTGAAGGAGAAGACAAAAGATAAGAATTTTCAAGAAAGCATAAAATCAAGATTTGGATTTTCATATCTACTTTTCTCATATTTATTCCTTCCCCTTCTTTCCTTACAGGAAAAATTGGAAACATTCTTTGTAAATAGGGAGGGGTAGAGGGGTCAAAGGGAAGGCAGTGGAGTGGGGAAAAAATAAGAACCAAGATATATCATGTAAAGGTAAAAATCCCCAATGATGAATGTCCTCATATTGTATACCTAAAGTGTACCAATAAACTTAATGAATAAAAAAAAAAATTTGGATTTGCTAAGCGCTATGCTGTCCCCAAAGGTCCATATGTTAAAGGTTGGGTCCTGGTACCCAGCAGTGGCACTACTGGGAGGTGCTGTGGGCTTTCGAGAATTCTGAATTCCTAAAATCAGGAATTCAGGGCATTCTTCAATTCTTGATTGAGAAACTGTGAAAAATAATAAATGGTTATTAGTTTGGGGATAATTTGTTATAGAATTAGATTTTTTAAATTATCTGTTGTCATTGGTATGAATCCCTCAGAATGCCTTAGTATTATGATATAGCTCCCATAAAATTAATCTCTGACTGTTCAAAACCATTAGCTAAAATTCTGCATTGCCATTTCATTGCACCTTCCAACATGATGTCTGGTAGAATGTAAGTTCTGTGGCAGCAGGAAGCAAAGTGAATTTAACAAGTCCAAAAAGGATACAATAAAAGAAAAAAATGTTAAAGGAGAAGACAGAAGTGAAACTTTACGGAAGGTCTTTAAGTCATTGAGGGTGTGCCTTGCCTCCATTTGTCCTTCCAGTCTCTCTCTTGGTTTTCTGGTTCGTGGAGTAAGCAGTGTTGCTTCACCATCTACACTCCCACCAAAGTGTATCACAGTTACCAGAGGGCCAAAGCTACAGGACCACCCAACGTTGGAGTAGAAACTATAGAACTATGATCCAAAATAACCTTTTTCTCTTTGTAAATTAATTACCTCATTTATTTCATTATAGCAACATAAAGCTGACTAATACACTAAGTTGAGTGTAGTTTGTTCTTTTTTTATATTTTCAATCACTATTTCAACTGGAAGAACAGGAAAAAATTCACTTTCTAATATTCTAATAAGCTCCTCTTTAAAATCCACGTGAAGCCAGTGCAGTGAGAACACATTCAGCAGGCCAAACTTCTGCAAATGTTTTGTCCAAATACACATTAATAACCAAATAGTAAAATTTCTTTTTTACCTTTTCTCAGTAAGATACTACTTCAACAGTATATACATCCCAGACTATAAGGAAAGTGATGAAATAAGAACTATTTTATGTGCATAATACTTCATTCATACTTTTAAAACCCCCTCATATATGATTTCAGCTATTTTCTCCATGAGCTAGAATGGGGAAGAAATACTGAGAAGCCTTTCTTAGCACCCCAAATGTTAATGTCTAATTGCTATGTCCATCCAGATATCTCAGTACCTTAGATACCCCACATTATGGCTTGTATCTAGATGTTCTCCCCAAAGCCTTGTGTGGTCATTGGTGGGAAGTTTTGAAAGTAGCTGGATTAGGTTATGTGAATGTTAACTAAGAGTATAATAATAGGATTAAGGATATGGACAATGGAAGCCCCACCCTCAGTACAGGTGAAACCAATCAATACACTTGTAGCCTGGCTGGAATATAAATAGAAGGAAGGCTGGCTTGCAGCTGCTGCAGCCTGCTACCTTTTACCTGCCACATTATGAACTGTTTCTCCTCTGTGATGCCCATCTGCTATGCTGCCCTGCCACGGACCCAGCTGACTAGGGATTGAACCTCTAATTGTAAGCTGAAATAAACCTTTCCCCGTTTAACTTGTGGATGTTGGGTACTTTGTCTCGGCAATACGAAAAGTAACTAAGATACAACCAACCTCACCTTTTTAAGGGTACTCTGGATTTGTTTTAATCAAGTATGAAAAGACCTATCAACACAGAAAATGCTATCCTGAACAAAGAAGTTATTTAAACTCACAGTTCCTTACAGATAGGAGGCACTGCACAACAACAAAGGTGTGGAAAGTACACAGGGAAACACCAAGGCCAGGCAAGATGAGTGTGGGGAATGCAAGCAAAGAACCTTCACCATGGCTTCCAAAGGAAAGAAGAGGCAGGTAGGTAAGCAGCCTGGGGACTGGCTGGTTTGAAACACTGTAGTGGGCTGTATTAGTAAGGGACTGCCAAAGATGTTTGGTTCCTCTCCTTGAGGTGATTTGGGAGGTGGAGCGTTGCCTAGGTCTGAGAAACTGATAAAGAAGGAGGTTGAAGGGTCTGCTCTGGACTGATGATTGGTTTATATATGAAAGGTGTGTCCACAGATGGCTGATTTACCGCCTCCAGGAATTAATTAACTGTGGGAGGGGCAGCCTGTTTAGGGTGAGCAAGGTCCCAGATGTAAAAACATTAATGAATGCAGAAAATAAAAGAAATGGTTAATATGCCCGCCTGGAGTGGAAACTATAGAACTATGATCCAAAATAACCTTTTTCTCTTTATAAATTTGTCTCTCTGCCTATCTTCAATCTTCTGCATGAGTGACAGAGTCAACCAAACAAGGCCCCTGGTAGGAGCCTGCAAGTCGCTACCTAACACTCCCATTCTCCTAAAAGATGTATTCTTACTTTCCTGAACATCTTCCCTCAATGCCCCCTACTGTTCAGGCCTTCATCTATCACCTTAGCTAGCACTACAACCTTCCTTTTTCCAGTATTGCAGATTGAACTCGGAGCACTGAGCTATGTTCCCAGCCCTTTCTATCTGCATTTATTTTGAGATAAGTTCCCACTAAATTGCTTATGCTGGCCTCAAATTTGTGATCTCCATTTCAGTCTCTGAGCAGCTGGAACTAAGGGGTGTAAGCTCCTGCCCAGCTTTACTATGACCTCTGAAAGGTCATCCTGGATGCTAATTAGCATCAGGGTCCTAACTCACCCCACCCTCTTCTCAGCACTGACCTTTCCAATGTACAACTCACTTCATGCTCCAGCTCAAATCCTGCAAATACTTGTCTTTAAAAAGTATATGAAATTGCACTTGCAATTCCACAATAAGAGTCTCCCAAAATTCTTGAGTAAAATCAGAAGACGTCCCCTGTTTTCCTAACACTCCTCCGAATAACCAAGAGGGTAAAATTACCCCACCTTGGAGAACATGGGACTCAGAGGAGAACCTAAACTCTCCAAGCACAGCCCCACAAGCCCTTCATGTGCAGTCTCCTCCTCTCTGGCCAGCTTTGCCTACTGTCCCAAATTCACACCCATCACAGCCCAGTGACTCTGAAAAAGCAAGCCCATGAATCAATCATGTCTCCGACGCTCTGACTCAAATTTGCTAGGCTGGCTTTTGATACAATAGCTCAGTGAAGCAGTGAACAAAGGGAACAATGCGACACACACCTCTGGTGATTTTAAAATATCGCCACAGATTCTTCCGAACTCTTTTCATTGAGAAAGTCCCCTCCCCCACCCCCGGATATGGTCTAGCCTTAGTGACTCAATTCTAACAAACAGGATGCATCCCCAGAACAAATACTGATATAGAGCCAAGAGTTGTTGCAGGTGTACAAAATTAATTATCACCCTCATTCTTGAAATCCAACTCTCTTCTCAGAAAATGAAACAATTTTGTATAAACGCTGTATCATGCAGGGCCAACACATTCTTTTTTCCTATTTAGCAAGCTGATCATGTAAAACCTTAGCTAATAAAAAAAGTATGTATTCTTAACCTGAGAGTCAATAAGAAAAATGAATGTGCTCTCCCATCGTAAAAATAAGCATTTGTGCTCCTAACAATTTAAAGAACTCCCTATGTACACCTTAACAGATCCAGAATGAAAGATGCTCGACTTCTTCCTTCAATAACTCTCTAATAAAAACATTCCTGGGGACAGCATATCAAGCCAAGATACATTTCCTAAACCTCTTTCTTCCAAACTCATGGAATCTTTCGGATAGATCAAAAGACACAATTAACAGGAAATTGCATTTTCTTTGCCAACCAAAGCAGGCAATTTAGGAGACCAGAAAGAAAAACAATTCATGTAGAGCTTGGGGGTTGGGGGAGATACAGAGTCCAAAGGCATAAATAATGCCTAATGGTCTTTGACATGGAAAATATTTTAATTAATGACTTCCAAACACTTAATTCTACCTTGTACCTTTACTCTACCTAAAACTTAACATGACTTTTTCAAAAGTCTTTTAAAATTAAAATTTTCTTTAAAACCTCTGATATGATAAAAATTGTCTAAAGATAGACTAAATCCACTCTATGCACTCAGCAAGTACTTTTAAGCATCGGTGGTATATCTCGTCTAACACTGTGTAAGAATTTTTAAGTCTATAGCAAGCTAGATTCTAGACTTTTTTTTTAACATGGTACTAGAGATTAAACCAAGGGCCTCATGCATGCTAGGCATGTGATCTACCTTTGAGCTACAGCCTCAACCCTTTTTATTTTATTTTGAGACAGGGTTTGACTATTTTGCCCAAATAGGCCTCAAACTTGTGATCCCCCTGCCTCAGCCTCTTGAGTAACTGGGATTACATGCACCCACCACCCTGCCCAGCCAGTTTCTTCACTGCTTACTTTACTGATATAGCCTCTTCGTGAAACATGATCTCTGCCTCATCAGTCTGAAAAATTCAAACTTGGCATCACCGTTGTCCTTAAATGCAGACACACTGGACCCAGACACAGGCGGTACTACCTAAGGTAATGCTGGCTGCTGTAGCAAAGCTCTCTATCTCAGTGGCCTTGATAGGCTTCTTACCACGTCAACAGGATGGGCAGCTCTCTTTCAAGTGGTTAGTCAGAGGCCCAGCCCTTTCGACACTGTGGCTCAACTATCGCCAACACGTGAAGTGGAGGGTTATTCTAGGAACATGTTCTTTCCAGCCAACCATAATAGAAATAGAAAGTATGGGATCATGTGTGGCAGACCCATGTGTAGCTCAAGCTAGAGACTTAAATGCTGAGCATTTTACCTGCTCTTTTCCCATTCTCCAGAATGTACGGCTCCTACTACATGTGGTAGAATTTTACTACAGTTCTGGGAAGGAGAAAATTTTTGTCTTTAACCAGCCATGTTTACGAAAAAGGCAATAAAAAGAGGACTTTGTACACATTTTCAAATTGAAAGATCAGAAGACTTGGATATTTGACTCTCGAATCAAGTGGGAGAAAACATGTAATTCAATCAGTAGTACAGTCATCTCAAAATGCCCCGATCCGAAGAGTAGCAAAGATCCACAGGTTCATCACTAGAAATTTAAATTCCTCCCTAATCTAGGGAATACTGAGAGAGGTGATGGTGAGGATTTCTTGACAACCAGCTTCAATCTTTTCATATACATCACGTCAAGTCAGAGTCAAAGAAACAAAAGCAGGCAAAAGAACCATCACGGAAAGACACTGGCAGTCTTGAAAGGAAGTTGGACTGCCTTGGGACAGACGGGATCATTCATAGCTTTGACCTGAGCTTGGTTCCCTCCACCCCCAGTCTCCTTCCTTCAAAAGCCCTGCCCTCTAGGTCTCTGTCCAGCTTCCAGCATGGAGAAAGGCCTGGTCACATTTAAATTTCTCAAAATTCCAGTTATTCACATGGCTCTATGAACTTTTAGCAACTCAACAGTGAGGGCCTACAGTGTAAGCTCTAGGAGGATGAGACAGTATGATTACAATTTTGAGCCCAGCTTAGGCAATTTAGAGACACAGGATACTGTCTCAAAACAAAGCAAAAAATGAAGACAGTGGCTGGAGATACAGCTCAGTGTAATGGCCCTAGGTTCGATTCCCATTGTGGGTTGGGGGAAGGGAAAGTAAAAACTGGGCTATCAGTAAAGGATTCTCTGAAAAGCTGACCTTTAGTCTGGGCTATGCAACTAGAAAGCAATCAGCCACAGCAATGCAGGGCAGGAGCAACAGGTCCACTGTGAAAGGTCAGCCCTGCTGTAAGAGTACAGAGCGGTCACCAAGGGTGGGCAGGCTGCCACCCAGGCCTCTGAGCCCTGGATGAGGCTCTGAGCTCTCCACTGAAGCCTGATGAGGACGGTTATCCCTAAAGATATGTCTGGATATGTCTTGGGGAACCATCTGAAGGGCGGGAAGAGCCAAGAGGTCAAGTGGAAAAACCCAGGCATACAAGAGGAGATACAGACCAGGGCAGACTCAAACTATATGTGGACTCATCATCTGGGGCATCTTCAAACAGCCATTTTTAGGGACCTGCCTGAGCTGCTTGAGGAAAGTGAGGCCAGCTCCTGCCTCTCTTCTACTGCCCTCCACAGCTTGTGGTGGCCTCCAAATAACACCATGATCAAGGGAACATTATCTCCTTTACAAAGAGGCACTGTGAACATCTGTCAGGTACATACTCTCCAGACAGGGCCACCACAAATTTTGTGCAGGTTGTACACGCTCCAAGTAGCACAACGCACTGCCTATACTACAGATCAGGGTAGCCCTGCCAGAGAGAGACCACTGCAATGGGGGAAGCTCTCATTTCCAGCTGTGGTCTCCAGCCCCATTTGGAGCCATTTCAGCCCCGCCTTATCCCATGGTACCTGGGCTAGGCAGGTGATCCATCTTTATAATCAGACTCTGATTTGTACTGAGATGATCATAGAGGGGATGGAGGAAAAGAGAACAATTCCAAAGCCTATGAAGTAGAATCAACAAGATTCAGAGAGTGAGTGACTTCGGGCATAGGGAGACATGGGGAAAGTGAACGGCAGGCTCCTGCAACTTCCTGGCTCCTCCTTAATCGGTCCCTTACTAGCTGACCCCTAAAAAACTGTCATAAAATAAAAATATGCACAGAGACCTTTATATCATTTTACTTTCATTATATCATGTGACTCTCACAATAGTCGTGTTAGTTTTGATGGGTATAATCCTTGTTTCAGAAGTGAAACTTTCCAACAATTAGTATACAGCAAGAAAAGAAAAAAAAAGAACTTCTGAATCCAAATCCATGCTCTTGCTACTAAAATGTATTGCCTGCAT
>NW_022900949.1:63373247-63374208 GCF_012274545.1 Fukomys damarensis | reverse complement strand
ATACACACATATATAAATATTTCCCCCCATCATGCTGCAGATCAAACCCAGCGCCTCCTGCACACCAGGCAAGCTCTCTACTACAGAGCCACAGCCCCAGTCCTACAATAATCTAATAGTCTATAAAGTATGAAGCCTGTGAGCATCAACCTGAGATCGTGCCAGAGGAGATGACCGCAGTGGGCCTGGTGTAGCCTTGCCATGGCCAGGAGGCTGGAGGCCTCTCAAAGCAAATGTGACTTGGGAGTCTACTATTAGCCCTAAGTCACTGAAATACAATAAACTTTGTCAGTTTTAAACTACAGAGAAAAATCACAAAACACACCATGAACAAAGCCTTAAATTAAAAGAAAGTACATGAATATATTTGCAGCATATGTGACAAATGCTACATTTACCTCATATTCAATGAATGATTAATAAATCAACACGGAAAATATAAGCTCAAGTAAAAATGCTTATTGCGCCAAGCATAGTGGTGCAGACCTGTAATCCCAAGACCCTGGGAAACTGAGTCAAAAGGATCGCCAAGAGTTCAAGGCCAGCTACATAGTAAGTTCAAGGCCAGCCTGAAATATACAGCAAAACTGTCTCAACAACTCCTAAGTGAAATAAATAAGTCACACATGTGTAAATACCAAATAGTTTCTCTGGTATGAAAAACTAAAATGGTACATAAGATCCTAATGAGATAATTGACAATGTGAAATAGGAAGAAAAGGGCTAAAGGTGTAGGGAAAGTGGGAAGGGTGGGGAAGGGAATAAGGGAAAAGAAAAAATTATGAGAAAATGAAAAAAATGGAAATAAAGTGTCTGTAAATGGGGAGGGGAGGAGGGGTGAAGGGAGGGCAGGGACAAGGGGAAAAAATGAGAACCAAGACCTGTCATGTAAAGGTACAAGATCCCAGTGATGAATGTAACTGTACTGTATACCTAGGATGTACCAATAAACTCAATAAAA
>NW_022900949.1:63364960-63373233 GCF_012274545.1 Fukomys damarensis | reverse complement strand
CCCAAAAAAAAAAAAGAAAAAAAAAAAAAAACAATAAGCTGGGTGTGGTGGCATGCTCCAGAAATCTCAGCACTTGGGAGGCTGAGGCAGGATGATCACCTCGAGTACAAGGTCAGCCTGGGCTACATAGTAAACTCAAGGCCAACTTGTACTACAAAGCAAGATTCTGTCTCAAAAAGAAAATAAAAATGGTTACAGCAGGCTGGGGATTTAGCTCAGTAGTTCTGCTGCCTGCCTCGCAAGCACAAGGACCTGAGTTTGATCCCCAGTACCAAAAATAAAAAAAATGGTTACAGCATCTAGACAATACATAGAAGAAGTTAATAAACATGAAATGATGCTCAACAGTGCTAATGTTTAAAGAAATGCAGATTTAAACAGTGATATTCTATTGTGGCTAGATTTTAAAAGCTGACATCACCCATATCAGCTACAGTGTGAGTAAAGAGGTGTTCTCATAGACATGGGGAAAAGGTTAGCAGCATCTATCAAAATTTTAAATGTTGGGCTGGGGATTTAGCTCAATAGTACCACTGCCTGCCTGTCAAGTGCAAGAACCCAAGTTCAATTCCCAGTACCCAAAAAAAAAATTTCTCTTCTGCAAGTTTACAATTTTATTTCTTGGAGTTTATGCTCTCCAAGGTGTAAAGAGTTTAAAGGCATATGTAAAATGACTGTTAGGCATTATTTGTAGAGCAAAAAAACCTATGTATCTGTCAATAGGGAACCAGTTTCTTAAACTACAATACAACATAATATTATGTTAAAAATATTACAATGATTTAAAATAATTATTAAAAATAATATATCTTTATGTTGCATATATTCATATATATTTCAATAAGAAAAACAAAACATAATATATTAAATTAACCGACTAGTCAAACATAATGCATAAGATGTATAAGATAGATTTTTCTGGCCGTACTGGAGATTGAATCCAGACCTTTCACACAGAGCTACATCCCCAGTCCTGAGCAGAGGCTCAAACTTGCTCTGTTCCTGCCTCGGCCTCCTAGGTGCTGGGATCTACAGGTGTGTGTGATAGCATACCCAGCTTGACCGATTTTCGTCTGTAAGACACAGTCAGCCTGCATGTGCACAGGGAAAAGTTAGGAGGATACATACTGAAGTAGTAATTGTGAATATCCACAAAGAGTGAAATAGCAAACATGGGCTGGAGAAATACGACTTACAAAAGGACTCTTACATTTTATTTCATATAATTCAATACTATTACATTTTCCAAAGGTAAGCATAGATTGCTATTATAAATTTTAAAAACCAGTAAGTATTGGGCCAGGGATTTAGCTCAGCAGTTCGGTGGCCTGCCTCACAAGCGCAAGGACCTGAGTTCGATCCCTGGTACCACCAAATAAAAAAAACAATAAGTATTTCTTTATGACAAAAATTCTGGCACTTAATACTCAGTAAACTGTGATGCTGGGTAAACATACTCCATTCCGCTTCTGGATCACTTTCTGTTTCAATATGAAGTTACTACCACCAATTCCTCATGAACATTAATAAAAGGAATCCTTGCTTCCTTGTTCAATTTTTAATGAGAGCCAGATTAGATATTCCAATTATTTTCTCTGAAGTGGTCACCACAGATGATAAAGTCTTATCTGGAATAATCTGGAAAAAACTAAATATCGACTGGCTTCCATTTTTCAAATCCTAGTTTCCTGGGCTTACCTCCCTCCAGGAACCACTGAAAATATGTAAGTTATGCCTTCAGCCTTTGGATCCATGCCCTTAACCATGCAGAACAAACTCATTAGTTTGACTTTCTTGGAGAACATAATGATTAAGCCACCATAAATGTGCAAGAGCATAGAATAAAGTCCAAGTCAAATATTAGTATTTATTTGACTTTAATGCTTAACCCTACCTCTCATTTTCTAAGCATTCCAGGAGAATTTGGACAGTAGGAAGCCAGTTAACTTTAAACATTCATGCTACTAGATCTCTCTGATGGCTATAACATTTATACTAAAAAGCACAGGTTGAACTTCTTAGACCAGATCATTTGATGGCTTGCTACTAATCTATAGTTGGCCTGCATCATTTATCAATGAATCAGGACACGGATGGCCAGACACAGACTATTATCCACCAGAGTTCTCTCCCATCAGGGGAAACAAACCCACATGCAGTTATAGCAGGTTAGAATTCCCCTTCAGGTTAGCAAAGGGAGAACACTCTGTTGTGGTTTTCATTTGGGCCCTGTTGAGCACACTCACATTTTATGAAACTACTTTGAACATAGTACATTTTCAAGATCCTTAATTCGCTAAACATTTAGTACTAGGCACAGAGTGTTGTTCATAGCTTGCCAGATGTGGGCAGGAAATGCTTCAGATGCTTTATCTCATTTACTTGACTTCCTTGCTGCTGCTTTCAGATCACTGCTCTCCTCTCATCCCTAAAAGCAAAACATATATTGTACTCTCCACTGTAACACCTGCTACCTCACCTCACTGCAGCTATAAGCCACCTCTCAACATTTTTCCTCATTTGTTGATGATTTTCTGTACCAATCCGCACTTCCTCACCTGCCATCATTCCTGGTGACATTCATTTAACTGGATGATGCACCATGCTTGGGCAATCTTTACTGGCAATCATTTCCACCCACCTGAGCCTCACACTTCCCTGGTCTCATCCTAAACATCTAATTATACAATTACCACTAATTGTGTAATTCCCTAAATCTCCACTTCAAGATTCCCACTAAGCTGCCACCACCTGGATTATATTTTGTTTTTCTCCTTTCCTTGATGTCACAATTATTTGGCTCCACTGGGAGTTGCAGGTCATCGGCTGTTTTGTTCACAGTGATTATGCCTTCCTCAGGTCCCTCTACCCAGGGCTGGTCCTCAGCGTGCATGTGCACCCCATTCTCCCTAGTCCAGTTTACCTTGTATTCTCTGTGTACTGTGTCTCACAAAATGCAGGAACAAGGAACAAGGAACATTTATGTCCTCACTTTTCAAATGGGCCATCATTTCTTTTATCAGTTCATCCCACCACTTCTAAAATGACTTCTACACAAATTCTCTCTTCAAATCTCCAATGCCTTTCCCACTCTCAACTGACAGATTTGCATCTAATTTTACCAACAGGAGAAATCCTACACTTAATAGCTTCATACTCATATATCCTTTTCCCTCTATTTCCTACACCATCAGTTTGTTTTCTCTTACTGGAATAATCATAGCAGTCTTCAATTATGCTATCAAATGTGCTTTTAAAAAATTACACCCTTATAGCACAGTGGTGCATATTTTTAGTCTCCTCTCCTCGGGAGGCTGAGGCAAAGGGAATCACTTGAGCCAGGATTTTAGGTCTGTAGATACTTTGCCAAATAATAAGTTTGTGCTTGTGAAAAACCACTGCATTCCAGCCTGGGCAACACAATGAGACCCCAACTCTTAAAAAAGATTCCACCTATTCCATATCCCTATCTAGTAGCTACCCCGAGTCTCTCCATGTCTTAAGGGGAAAACTCAAAATCACTTATCTGTCTCTCTCCATTTCTTTCCCTCTCACTCTCTTCAGTCTATTCCAACCAGGCTTCTGTCTCCACCTCTCCACTGTAATGAAGCAGCCCATATCCCCCATGTTGCCAAATGCAATTGTCATTTCTTAGTACTCACTACTTAACCATGTTGTGCCATTTGACACAGGGGATCCCATCCTTCTTCCCCAACCTCACCACGGCTCCTGGGACATCATATTCCCAAGATGTTTCTAATACAACACTAGCCAGTCGTCCTTGATATACTTTGCTAGATAATCCTCTTTTCCTTGAGTTCTTTATCTAGATGATTCCAGAACCTGTTCTATGAATATCTTCCCCCACTCCTCAATGATCCTAATGAGTACCACGGTTGTTTTAAATAAATTGATGATTCCAAAATGTGTATGTAAAGCTACAATCTCATTCCTTAGATCTAGAATTAAATATTCATCTTTCCTATCAACATCTGTACCTCAGTGATGTCTAGTAAATATCTCAATCTATAACACCTAAAACAGAACTCTTACCACTCAACTACACACACATCTCCCAACCTGCTCTTTAGACCTCTTCATCTTAGAAACGACAGCACCGTTACCCACTTTATCCTGATAGCCACAATCCACATCCATCCAACTACAAAAAGTCACATCAAGTCAACCTCCAAAACTACTTTAAGTTTGGCCATTTCTCGTAACTTCTCCAATACCACTCCAATCCAAGCCACCATTATTTCATGCAATAATATTGTAACTAGTGTCCCTGTCTTCTTTCAACTGATAATAAGTCTATCTTCATGATACAGTTTGACAGTTCTCTCTGAAGAAGAACCTAGTACAGTCCCCACTTTAAATCTTATAATGCAAAAAATCTAAACACCATGGTATAATCCCTGGTTAGTCTCTGACTCCATCCTCTGTGATTTCATTCTTCCTGTCACCAACTTTACCTCTACCCTGTGGCTTTCTTACTTTTCCTTAACTACATCATTCTTGACCCCGTGACAGAACCTTGGTACTTGATGCTCCCCCTCTTCCTGAGCACTTTTTCTTCAGGTGTTATATAACTCACTCCCTCACTTTATTCAGGGTTCTACCCAAAGATCGGCTCTTATAAAGATCTCTTTTGATCCTTCTGTCTAAAATAGTCACCTTAGTCGCTATCTTTCTGTTTCATTTCTTAATTTTATTGATCAGTCTTGCACTTTCAGAATCTTTACAAATAATAGGAGATCCCTTGAATCCAAATCTCTCCATATACCCCCACCAAAGAGGAGTTAATAAAAACACTCATCTATACCAAAAGTCAGAGAACACTACAAATTCAGTGTAGATATCATTAATAAAGAGTCCAGCACACCCAACCCTGGAATCAGACTGTATCTACTCCAGAGAAAACAAATGAGGTGTGGGAGACCCAAGAGTGGTGGAAAACAGAACTCTTTCCCAAAAAAGAAAGGGTCCTTCAATAAAAGCTATTACACAAAGAAAGCTTTCAGAAAAGAAAGATAAAAATCAAAGAAGGAATAAAATAATTATTAAGTAAATTTTAAAATACAGATTCTTTGGGAGAAAAATCAACAAAATAGACTCCCCCCCATAAATGCTGGTGAAACTATTCAAGAAAAGAGAAACCACAAATAAATAAACTATAAATGGGAGGATAATATTGAAACAAAAGATAAGAGTGTTTTTAAAATACTGAAAGAGAATAACCAACTCAGGCAAATAAATTTGAAAATCTAGATCAAAAGGGATAATTTTCATAAAGAATAATTCCTCTATTTGACCTCAGTACAGATAATCTTAGTTGAATTATCACATAAGAAATAAAGAAACTATTTTCCTTCAATAAAATAAGCCTCTAGAAAGATACACCATACTATTATGATTTTATGGGAGGAATTACATCAAACTTTCAAAGAATAGATCATTCTTATACTACTTATATTATTCCAGAGCACAGAAAAAGCATAAACTGCAATGTTCTTTTCATGAAGCAAATATAACACTGATACCTAAATTTAGTTTTATAAAAAAATTGCACAGAAAATAACTACATACAAACCTCATTTATGAATACTGGTGTTTTATATATATGTATGCACAAAAAAATAATACATAAAGCAGTACTGATTTAACAAGGTAATTTAGAGGGAAGAGAAAGATGTTTGTTGTTTAGGCGATTCATTAATGCAATTCACCATTTTACCAAAAGTAAGGAGAAAAATCATGATTATCTACAGAGATACTAAAATGGTCTTCAGGTCTGTCAATGAATTTAATACCATTCATAATTTCAAAAAAAACAATAAAATAGAAATTGGGCTGGGGTTATAGCTCAGTGGTATAGCACTTGTCTATCATTCACAAGGCTCTCAGTTCTATCTCCAGCACCACAAAAAAAAAGAAAGAAGAAAACCAACAGGTAAGTGAATGCGTGTGTGTGTGTGTGTGTGTGTGTGTGTGTGTGTGTGTGTCCTTCAGACATAAAGCCAGTATCTTACTTAATGGGAAGACACTATAGGCATTTGAAGACACCATTATCTCTAGCAAACATGGTATTAGAGGAGGCATTAGTTTATGCAATCAGGCAAGAAAAAACAAAGGCTGCAAATGGGAAAGGAAATAAAATTATACCTGTATGGATTATGTAACCATACATTGAACAAGAATTTAGCAAGTTATAAATTTAACATACAAAAACTTTCCATATAATCATATGGCAACCAGTAAGAAGATACAATGGGAGAGAAAAATATTTAGAAGAGCAACAAAAAAGTTCTCTAAAAAATGTTTCAAGGGCCTGGGGAGATAGCTCAGCAGTAGAGCATTTGCCTAGCATGTGTAAGGCTCTGATTTTGATCTCCAGCACTACAAAAAAAAAAGTGAATACAACTAAAGAAGTTGGTTCTTAAGAACAAAGAAAACTAAGTATGCAAAAATTGCTCAAAGAAGCTCTATGGTTGCCTCAGCTTGCTGCCTAGAGAGATTTTTCAGAATGTAAAACAGAAAGAACTTAATTAATTGCCTTTCTGAGTTTAAAAGATAAGGCTGAGAATTCAGAGAAGCCACCACAATTGGGGAGACATAAACTACCACCTAGGAAGACCATTTTGGAGTGTGAGGGTCTCCTTTCTCCATTTTCCAGCTAAGTACTACTGACCACCCTGGAAGATGAGTGAGAACAATAATCAAAGCTCATAATTTAGCTTTATAATAATAATAATTTCCAAAATATTTATTGAATTATAAATTCTAAAACTATACAATTGAGAAAAAAGTAATATATTCCCAATCATTTTCCATTTATTTTTAAGCTCTGCCAAAAATATACAAAATAATTAATGAAGCAAAAAATATCCCGTAAAAATAAAACTTGCTTTTAAAGAAATTTGTTTCTCATAGGAAGAAAGGAGCTAAAGGTGTAGGGAAGGTGGGATGGGTAGGGGAAGGGTAATAAGGGAAAAGAAAAAAATGTGAGATAATGAAAAGATGGAAATAAAGTGTTTGTAGATGGGCAGGGGAGGAGGGGGTGAAGGTAGGGCAGGGGTAAGGGGAAAAAGTGAGAATCAAGACTTGTCATATAGAGGTACAAGATCCCAACAATGAATGTAACTGTACTGTACCCCTAAAATGTACCAATAAACTCAATTAAAGCTGAAAAAAAAAAGAAATTTGTTTCTCTAGTCAACTTCTATTCATCTTTGATGCAACTACCTCAGCCTGTCCTGACCCACTGGTCAAATAACATTATCTATATCTTTCATATTTTGAAAGAAGTAATCACACATTTAATTGTACTCCTCCCTAGCTATCGACCAAAAACAGTCTTAGTTAAGTATTACAACTTCTCCTTCAGAAGTAATTAAGAAATTAGTCTTACTTAGAAAACATAATTACCCAGTAGATCATAAAACCCACTTTGACTACTTGACATGACAGCTCAGAGATGGACACAAAGCCAAAACTGTCGCCCGGCTTAACATGTCACCACCATTCAGAGATGTGTAGTGATAAACTCCCGTTAGTCACTGGAAACCAAGCCTTCTCAGCTTCTTTAACACATCCAAGAGCAATGAGTATGAAAAATGTTGGCACTGTGACCCTCCTAGTTACCAAGACAAGGGATAATATTTCAAAAACCAAGGAGCTGTCCCAATCCCAAAACTTTAAATATTCCTTTATGACTCCTGACCACTTTCCAGGGATGAGATGTCCATTCATTACTAATTCTCTTCCAACAATAGTTAATCATTCAGAAAACACAGCCAGGCATTGTGGCACATACCTGTAATCTTAACATCAAAAGACTGAAGAAGAAGCAATATTTGCTTTGAGTTCGAGGCCAGCCTGAATAACAAAGCAAGACCTTGTCTCAAAAAAAGGCAAAATATTTCACACTGTCTTTTATATCATTTGTGTGAAATAGGAAGAAAATGGCTAAAGGGGAAGTGGAAAGGGGAGGGGAAAGGAAATAAGGGAAAAGAAAAAATGCAAAAAAAGGAAAAGTTGAAACAGAGCCTTCGTAAATAAGGAAGGGAGAAGGGGTGAAAAGAGGGCAGTGGTATGGAGAAAAAACAAGAACCAAGACATATTATGTAAAGGTACAAGATCCAAATGATAAATGTAACTGTATTGTTTGCTTTAAATAAACTTAATTGGTGGAAAAAATCCAAAATAAAATCAAGGAAGGAAGGAAGGAAGGACGGAACTTTTGCTTCATTTGATATTGGTATATGGTATAT
>NW_022900949.1:63352411-63364252 GCF_012274545.1 Fukomys damarensis | reverse complement strand
TTTTGCTTCATTTGATATTGGTATATCAAATGCCTATGTTGTTTCTCTTACTTCACATAGGAAGTGATTCCAACTTTAGATTCATCAACTCTAGGCATGAATGGGGGAGCTAGATATCTTCCAGGATGGGTGGATCTTTTGACAAGGTATCGACCCATATGATCAAAGTGGCACCCTCTTTGTGTGGTGGGGGTCAGTCTTCAGGGTCTAGAAAGCTGCACACAACTGAAAGACTTTCCTAAGAGGACACCTATGGCCATGTGGATACTCCATTTGGGGGGAAACAGTATTCTATTCAGATGTAAACGGCCACTTTTACTAATCTAGTTCCTCTCTGATCTGGCTCTCAGGAACTCCTTCCTCATCCTGCAGAAACCAAGGGCATTTGAAACAGAGAAGATGGTAGCAGCCAACCCAAGGCCATTTCCAATCAGCCACAGTAGGTCTGACACAAAGAGCCTTTCAAGAGTTAATAAATAGGGGCTGGGGATTTAGCTCAGCGGTTCGGTGGCCTGCCTTGCAAGTGCAAGGACCCGAGTTCAATCCCCGGTACCAAAAAAAAAAAAAAGAGTTATACTGAAGAATATGGGAATTTGTAAAGGAAGACAGCACTATTTCTACTCCTGAGAAAGATTTACTTCATCCTAATATCTTTATACTGAAGTGACATAACTGCAGCTGCAGTTGAAGTCTAGCTAAATTATTTCAAGAACTGAAAATAATTCTTCTCAGTCTCTTGAGTTTTGCTTTATCTTTTGTGCCTGTAGATTTTACTTTATCAAAAGAAAATCAACAAGCCACCTCTTTTTAAAAATCCCTTGTTGGAAAAGAAATTGACAATTTTCCTTTTCCTGTGTATCTTAGGATAAATGACTCCCCTAGAGTGACTTCAGAAGTACTGAATTTCATGTGAAATTTACCAAATAACAAAGGTCTGATAAGCTCTGCAGACATCCCGTATAGTCCAAATCCCTACCTGCCTGTGGCTTTCACTGTAATGCCAAACAGAGAATTGGTACAGCAAAAAGTGTGGAGAACTGTCCTCATGTCCTCTGGGAAGTCTGTCAGGAAGGCCCATGGCAGAAGCTGGGCTGGATCTTACTGTTTAAGAGGCAACCAATCCAATTTTTCAACAACTTCATAGAGTTCACATAGTACAACCCTCTTAATTTTTAGCTAAGAAAATTACAGCCTTCAAGTTTCATAAGGGGGGCTCGGGAGGAAAGGCGGGGAGTGAGGGAGAGGGAGAGGGCGAAGGAGAAGCCAAGACTACTCACATCAAGCCACAAAGCAACTCCACCTAGGGGTGTCAGGCGCAGTTGTATCAGCCCATCTGTGAGGTTACAAATGCATACTGAACCTAGAAGCAGGTCTCAAAGGCTAATAGTGTTTCTCAGGCAATCGGTAGCTCAAATTCTGAGCCTCAATTCCAGCTCCCACCCTTTGTACCTGAATCCTTCAGTACTTTGTCGTATTCTACCTTGCCTGCGCTTCTTCCTGCCTCTCATAAAGAACAAGCAGATACATTTGGGAGGAAAAAAGGAAATAACCATCACCACTACACTTGCTATTAAATAAGCACTTCAGACCCCTGAGTAAAGAAGGAAAAACAGGATACTGTATCTTTCTAGCAGTGTCTGTCTTCTTTTCTCTGAGACTCTGGGTTTTTATTTTCCACCTCACTCAAAGAAAAAAAGAAAAGAAAAGAAAAGAAAAGAAAAGAAAAGAAAAGAAAAGAAAAGAAAAGAAAAGAAAAGAAAAGAAAAGAAAAGAAAAGAAAAGAAAAGAAAAGAAAAGAAGAAAGCGGGGAAGAGAAAGAGAGAGAGAATCTAAAAAGATGCTCAAGGCCGGCAATTCCTCGCAAGCACAAGGACCTGAGTTCGATCCCCGGTACCAAAAAATAAAAAATAAAAAGATGCTCACAAAGTTTTGAGCAAAAATAAATGTAGTTGGGTTTGTCAGCTGCTTCCTGTTCCTTTTGGTCATTTCCATAACAGGACTAGGGCCACATGGGTTATTAGTGCTCTCTGCCATACTAAGAAACCAACCTTAGGCAAGCAGGCACTTTCCACTTCTTCTAGGCTTCATTTAACTAGAGATAGCATATAAATCCAGTGTTTATTGAGCACTGCTCCCTGATAACACTCTAGCAACACCCTCTGTGAATCAGTAGGCCCTGAAGGGAAAGCCCAACAGCTGACCTGAGTGCAGTTTTCCATTTCCTAGCTGGGGCCCATCCACTGCATAGTTCAACAGCAGGACTTGAAGGTCCCACTCGGACAAGCTTATGAAGGAGATGCTGAATACAACTGGAGGAGCCACTGCCTAATGTAAAGACTACATTGTTGTACATACATAGTGATAAATACAACATGGGATATAGAAATGCATAGTTTTATATAAGTATACACTGTTAAAACTATATAAATACATATAGTAACCAGATTTTTAATATTAAGCCTAAGACTAAAATAACAATAATGGAAAATATATTGCAACTGATAAGAATTTAGCCCCAAAGAGAACTCTGAAATGTTCATTCTTTTTTGCTTTCTATATTTATCTCTTTCTTTTTTCCTTTGCAATAACAAAATGAACTATTAAATCTCTATTTTCATTTAAATATCTTTAACGTTTTATCAACAAACAATCACTGAAGGCCAAGGATTTAGCACAGTGGTTCTGCTGCCTGCCTCCCAAGCACAAGGTCCTGAGTTCGATCCCCGGTACAAAAAAAAAAAAAATCACTGAGCATCAATTCCGTGTAGGACATTGTTGTAAGTTATGCAGTTAGGAACTTAAATGAGACCGTCTCCCTGTTCTGCAAATGTCTTCGGAGTAATATATTCTGGTATTCTTAATGGTTAACACACAAGGTATGGATTTTCTACAATCTTTTAAAACCTAACTGCTCAAAATAAAAAGAGAAGAAAGCTGCAGAAGAAAGAAAAAGTACGTGCTAAACACAGTTGCAAAAGCACTTGTTCTGAAACCTGTGATTTAATCAATTCAGACAAGTGCCTTTGGTTAGGTTTGGGTAACTAAGAATGTGTAAAAAGAGGTAATTCCTGACCCAGTTTTAGCACCAGCTGCTAAAACCTTTTGCTCTCCTTTTGTTCACTTTCCTCTTCTTCCTCTCCCTCACCTTACAGGTGCCAGCCAAACCCTTCAACCTCCAGATCACTCCAGATAGGAAGACTGTTGTCCCAGATATTACTGTCTAATAACATACTACCTCCTATAAAAACCCTCTGTATCTCTGTACCTTCTTTTTGTATCTTCTCCCACTAAACTGCAGGCCCTATGGTTTATCTACCCTACTGTCATTTGTATTCAGGACATTGCATGAGGCCTCACAGCTCCAAGACAGTCAATAAATGTTAACTCATCTAACCGGCTCTCCATCATCTAGCTTATAATATCTGCGTGCTAAATCTTGATTTTGTACTGATTGGTTGACATAAACTCTTAACTTGGGCCAAGAATATAGCTCAGTCATAAAGCACTTGCTTAGCATGCATGAAGCCCTGAGTTTAATCTCTAGTACCCAAAAAGAAAACCTTGATTTGTCAATCATTGGAAGAAAAGAGGCATTTTCAAGCTTGCAATAGTATTGTTTAGGCTGCTATGTCTGCAAACTAGCAAATTCCAGGCTACACAGCAAGCAG
Organism: Fukomys damarensis; assembly: GCF_012274545.1. Lineage (NCBI taxonomy): Eukaryota > Metazoa > Chordata > Mammalia > Rodentia > Bathyergidae > Fukomys > Fukomys damarensis. The sequence goes on along the minus strand of NW_022900949.1, from coordinate 63,360,584 downwards.
AAGTAAACATTAACAAGACAAAGCACTTATAATACTCAAACATTCCTCAACCAGCTGTCTTTTACTCTGCCTTTTACTCCCTACAGTAATCATTTACTTAATATTTGCAAACTATAACGAGTTTAATAGTGATGCACCATACACAACCTGATACTGTTCCAATTATAAATATAAGAAGGGGCATCTGTTTATGTTCAGAAAAGAACTGGCAAAAGTTGCACAGTAGAGGGGATTCAGCTGGGAGTGAAATGAATTCAGGGCACTTGATTATGTTGGTATATGGCTTTTCCAAGTGCAAGAGAATTTACCCTACTGAGAAGCATCCTTGCTACTTAAATTACCTTCTAGCTGCCTAAAGTCAAAGCTACATGAATCTAGACTTGTTATGTCTGAGACACTACTAAATACAAAACAAATAAAACTCAAATGCTCATGGTGTAGTTCAAAGGTCAGCAACTGTTTTCTATAAAGAACCAGACAGTAAATGTTTTAGGCTATGCCTGCCATATAGTGTCTTTGGCAATCACTCACTTTCCATGTGCAGCAATAGCAACCTTAGAGAGTACACCAGCTATTGAAAATGGCTGTATTCCCATAAAATCCTTGTCACAAAGTGATCACCTGGCCCAATTTGGCCCTACAAACATTATTTTCCAATGCCTACTCTACTCAACGAGAGTCAACTTCGTTTTTAAAAATTGTAAAAGAGTGAAATACGTGCCAATAAAAGCTTTGCCTTTTTTGTGTAATATTTCATGATTTATGAAACTATTTCATGTACATGACTCAAAATTCAATTTTCATCCCAACCTTTTGAAGTAGGTCTTATGACCTTAATTTTAGATGAGAAAACTGAGACCCAAATAAATGACTCTTGTTAAATCATCATACTGCTAGGGATGGAGCTAGGGTTTGACTTAAAAGTAGAAATCACTATATTATTATATGTTCATGAAAACTTGCTTCCTCTTCTGCCAGGATTCATAGCCAAACTTCTTTCCAGACTCCTTTGCATTTAGGTGTGTGCTTAGGTCCTGGTCAGTGGACTTTGAGACTGGCCCATTAAAATTCCATATGATCCTCTAGTCTCTCTTTGCATTCTAGTTGGCTAGAAAGAAGACACTATACTCCTAGAATAACCCTGTAAGTCGCAAGTCGACAACAGCAGAGTCACAAGGTGGAAGGGGCCTGAGGCCCCAGCCAGGGACACCTGTATCAGACTGCAGAGGCTATAAAAAACTTGTATCAAGCCAGTGTGTCTGAATTCAGCTATGGCCGTGATGCTAAGGATGAATTTACCAGCCTGGTAAGGTAGAAAAGATCATATTTCAGCAACAGAATACACTACAAAAAGCAAAGAGTGCTTTACAGAAAACAGAAATTGTTCTAAACAGAGAGAAAACTAGCAAGCCAGTGGAAGGAGCAGCTAATTCAGATTCCCACTAAAAATGTATAAAAATAATTCAATTTCCCATATCTTTACTAATACTGAATGTCATCTTTTTCGTAAGCCTTTACCAAGTATGGTAAAATAATACCCCTTTAAACAATTAAATAATACATAGTTAAATAAATTTTTAGTCCTCTTCCATTGTATTTTTCAAAAGCATTCTCTCTGGTCTCTGAAAGAGTCTAAGGATATTTACTATCTGTAGTTAGCTTACAGAATGTTTATTGTATATAATAGGGCTACTTACTAACAGCAGAGTAAGCTGTGGATTTGGACAACTTAGCATGAAAGAAGCCAGCACAGATGATTACATATTAATTCATCTCAAGAAGTAATGGGGAGCAATCTGAAATTATCAGAATTGAATAATCTGTTTCTGCATGTATATATTCTAAATAATAAGTTGTGTGCTAATTAAAATTCAGCAAAGGATTTAACTTTCTGCTTACCTGGATTTTTTTCCCACACCTTTGTCATTTGCTTGGTTTTGGTTTTGGCTATACAGTAGTGAGCCAAAAGGATAAATACACAAAGAGGCTTAGAGGGAAAATACAAGGAAAAAGCTAATGTAAGTGGCCTAGCCTGGGAGAAAAGAAAGTTTAAGACAGAAATGGTGAGTATAGCGTGTGGAAAACAGGTATGAAAACAAACAGGCTTGTGCTATTTGAGAAAGACAACACATTTACTGAACACCTACGTATCCGGCATGGGCAGGGCCTGTTGTACGCATCATCTGATCCCATCCTCACAACTCTTCAAAATGTTCAAAAACTTTTTCTCTTTTTTTTTTCTCTTGAAACATAGTCTTGCTAAATTGCCCGAGCTACCCTCAAATGTATGGGCCTCCAGTCTGAGCCTCCTGTGTGCTAGGATTATAGGCATACTCCACCACACCCAACTACAAAAATCCATAATTTTAAAATAACCACGTTAGAGAAGTTGACAACAGATTGGCTGAAAATTAAGCTATCAGAACTTCTGTCCATTTTTTGCTGTTATTTTATCCCAAACCTCATATTCCCCATACTTACCAAAGCACTGGCAAAATCCTGGATATTCTGTGCTCTCTCTGCCCCAGTGACCCTCTTATATTACTTTGGGATACAAAGAAACAATAAGGTGAAAAGAGAATAGATTCACGTGAAAATGGGAAAGCAAATGAGAATTAAACTGAAGAAGGGAATGTAAACTTAAAACGGTATCAGAAAAATCAAGAATAAAAAAGTCCTGGTTAAATAAATACCACAATAAAATAATGACATGAAGAAATACGTATTCTGCCAGGGATGTAGCTCAGTGGCAAAGCACCTGCCTGGCAAGTGTGAGGTCCTGAGTTCAATCCATCCCCAATACAAAAAGAAAGAAAGAGGCCGGGGATTTAGTTCAGTGGTTCTGCTGCCTTCCTTGCAAGCCCAAGGTCCCAAGTTCCACCCCTGGTACCAAAAAAGAAGGAAGGAAGGAAAGGAGGAAGGGAGGAAGGGAGGGAGAGAGAAAAAAGGAAGAAAGAAAGAAAGAAAGAAAGAAAGAAAGAAAGAAAGAAAGAAAGAAAGAAAGAAAGAAAGAAAGAAAGAAAGAAAGAAAGAAAGAAAGAAAGAAACATATTCATCAGATGGAAAGATTTAAAGAAAGAAAGAAAGAAAGAAAGAAAGAAAGAAAGAAAGAAACATATTCATCAGATGGAAAGATTTTTAAAATAGAAGACAAAAAATTAATGGCCAGAAACTACAAATTTAAAAACTGATTGGTTTAATTAAGAAGTGACAGATCCAGCCCCTTAATTTTGACTTGTTCTTTTTCCAATTTTTCAATAAACTTCATCATATGTCCATTCCCCACCAATCTTTTTAAAAGTAGTGACCAAAACTGAGCCTTGCCTTTACATAAGAGTCATGCCATGCCTTGAATAAAAGGGAGTATCAGAGAGGATCTCATAAAACTGCAGCAACAGCCAACAATCTCAGAATTTTCAGCATATGGCTGTTCTCTGAGAACCTCAGGATTACCTGGCCAATATTTGCTTTGCTTTTGTTATTAATGACACACTTCTGAGCTTGGAGGGGGAAAAAAATCACTGAATGCATTTTGGAAACATCCAATCTCCCAACACAAGAGTAAACAACTAGCTCCAAGTTCCTAAGGGTTAATTCAGGGCAGCTCTTCTCTTCAGTCATTTGCACTGTTTTATAAGCCACATGTACCTAACCTTTCTTCTATGAAAAAGTAATATGGAGTGACAAAAACTGGGGAAGCCTAAAACCAAAAAAAAAAGGGGGGAAGACTTTGTGAAGGAGAGATCCCAACAAACAGAAGTGTGGATGGCCAGCTTGTAAAGGGCGCGCACATGCAAAAGGGAGGCTTTATTCATTTTATTCTCCTTTTTTCACTCTTGCGCATATTTGGCTTTTATTCATCATTTCTTCAGAAGAAGAAAGGCATAATCTTTAGGTAGAAAATAGTAAGTAAACAGTGAGAGTAGTAAATAAATTGAGAGTGACTATCTACCGTGATCAAACAAGGAAAGGACTGGCCAGACAAATTTTAATCTTGTTTTGAAAATGAAGAGATAAATGAGAAACTTGAGATATTATCCCTCTCCTTAGCATCCACCAGCATTTTGGTATTCCTATTTATCTCTCCTTGCCTACTTTCTTTCATCTTCCTAATTAATTTTATGGCCGTTTTACTTTTTTAAACCATCAATGAGAGCCTGAGGAAAGAAATGAATAAATACAATGAAAAAACAAAAATAGGAAGATATAAAAATCATAGATCTTAGCCACAAAACTTCAAATTGAGGAGAATGCCAACCATATGAGGGGCATTTACATATTAAATCCAGTTGAAATCCTAGTTCATGTAGAAATAGGAAGATAGGGAGATACAATGGCCTATATGATGTATTCCATTCTTTTTGTTGGTATCTAAAAATTGAATTCCCTTATGAGACCTGAATGAATGACATGACTCCTTTTTATTTATGAACATACAAGCCTGTTACAACACTCCAAGAATATAAATCCAATATCAATCATGATTATAGCCAAGGATTAAGAAATACAAAGAAGAAAAATTCCACTTGGTACTTAAATCAGTATTGTTTGAATATTTTCAAAAGTCATCAGGTATAATTTGGACATTCAAAGAATTAGAGAGAAGTATAAGTGATGATGAGTGATCTTAGACACGAAAATATGTGCAAAATGAAATTGTAACAGAAATAATAACAAAACTGTCCTCTAAAGCTGCCTTTTATCTGTTCCTTTCTTTCTCTGCTAATTTTGTATCTACGTTTTGACAGAGTAAGGTGGGAGGTACCTCAAAGTCCTGTTTTGTACAGTTTCTCAAGTTTTGTCATCATATACCCTCCCTGGAAAAACAGATATTACATAGATCTTAAAGAAAAGCAAGAAGTAACAAGTCACTGGATTAGACAAAAACATAATGTTACATACATCTATAACCCTGACTTATTCTTAAACCGATCAGTGGAGGCAATCATTTACTTTTTTTCCAAGAGACTGCTGAAGTAACTCTAGATCACTCAGGGTAGCTTCTGTTTTGTTGACATGTAATTGGAGAAGTAATGGATCATTTGTCAAAACATCATGACTAAGGTTCATGGCCTTGATATGCCTGAACCAATTTCTCGAGTAGATTGCAGGATCTTTTACCTTTGACTGTTGAATCTTCTTTTCTCAGCACTTGTAACTCTTTTTAACTGAAATCTTGCTTTTATTCACCCATTTACTCCAGACTGTACCATTTTCTCTCTCTTATTCCTCAGAGGCAGTACAGATTCCTCGAGGGGTATTAAAAACCTACATGATCTGTTTCTACCCCACCCATTCTTACTCCATTCTCCCATACCAACCCTGTATGATCTACCCCACTGCTTGCCTTTCTGACTCCCACTCAAAAAGTACTCATCAAGGAAACACCAGACCTTTGAGCTGGGGAATGGCATCTGCAGAAAGAAGGAAAAGTCAAACTAAGATGTTTTCATAGAGATCCTAGAGAACCTTGTCCAAAGAAGGCAATCTATTGTTTCCTGCCTTTGTATCTGACCACCTCCAAGATAGTAATAATACTGCTAAAAGAGGAAATATGAGTACAAGTCCAGGCTCCAGAGTCAGCCAATGACATTAAAGTGTCATTGCTACCAATTACAGAAGGACCTGGAGCACATGCATCCCAGATCCCTCATCTCTAAAATGGGGATAATAATGACTACACCTACCTTCTAGAGTTCTGACAAAGATTGCTAGTTATCAAAATTAGCATTAGGTGTTCAATTTCTACTAATGAAATTGATTCCAATATTTGCTATAGAAATACCTGAAATTTTTCCTTTTCTTCAGGTAATATCCTCAGAGACAGTATCTTTAATTAAAATAACTTAGCTAGTTACTTTGCTCTAGTGAGCATTTATATAGTCACAGTAATGCAAATTTATGTAGTCACAGTAATATAAATTTTGTCTCATGATTTTTAAATTAACCTATGGTCAAACTATAGGAGTAATTATGAGTAGACAAAAAGAATGGAAAATATTATCATGAAATAAGTTAGTAGGAATTTTAAAAGATTAGTAAAAGGAGCACTGTGGTCAGTAGGTAGAGTGTTCTAGTTAGTAGATCATGCAACAAAGCATAACTCAGGGGCCTGGGGTTGTAGCTCAGTGGTAGAGCGGGGCTTAGCATGCAAGGGTTTGGGTTTAATCACCACTGCCAAAAAAATATAAGTGAATTGTTAAAATGACCAAGGTAACCAATAAAGTAACTGACCAGGACGTGGTAAAAGTACAGTATAAATAAGCTGATTCTTCATCTACCATAGAAGAAAATCTACAGATAATAGAAAAACTTGGGAAAACAATAAGTAGTGGTATAAGTACATCATTTAAACATATGAAAGTAACCTATACAAAAGTAATATTAAATAAGTTTAAAATAGTTTATTTAGGAAAAAGGTAAAGAAGACTAAGAGGGACAGCTATGCTTTTTGTTACAAGTTCTTCTGTATTATTGTGTTAAAATTTATAACTGGCTTTTTGTTGATGAAAAATATAACACAAAAATTATTTTCATTATACCAACTAAAAACCATAAAATTAACCCTAACAAGAAATGTGACAAGTCCACTTGGAGAAAATACTAAATTTCTACTGACTTGAAAAAAACTAAAATATGATGAATTCCATAAATGTTTCTGAAAGAGAAGATTCAATCCATGTCTATAGGTTGGCACTTCTCAGTTAATCTATGCATGAAATTCCAACAAAAATCCCAAATGGAACTAGACAAGCAATTCTAAAATTCAGCTGGAACTTTAAAAATATATGAAATGAGTCAAAGATTTTTTATTAAGAACAAGGAAAAAGTATTTGCCCTCACAGATAGTTCAGAAGTAGACTAACAGATCTAACAGACTAATAGGCAGCACACAGCATTATGGACATCATCTTCTTTATTAAATATAGAAACAATGACCTTCCACAAAGCTAAATGAGAAGTGGCACTGACCTTCTTACCCTAATGTTTTATTTGAGCTGCTTCTCCCAACAGTATGACAACATTCAAATCTAAACCCTGCTTCCTGAGGAGTTCTCTCAACTTCCTGGGGAATATCATCTTCTATCCATTGGAAAGAAAGAACAAGGACACTTATCACTAAGCAGAATTTTGTCTCATGGACAAAAGATAACAAAAATGTTAATTTTCTGATCAGTAAACCACCTCTGTATAGCTAATTTATCCCAAATATAAGGCAGTGACTAAATAACAAGTGCATGTGGAGGAAGAAGCAGTAGAAATTCTAGGGCAGCGTTGATCAGGGGCAAAGGGTACCAAGGTGATTCAAAACCAGTGTTTCCTCGTGAGACATAATTTAGCTAACAAACTCCAACTGAGATTATGATTTTCTTACCTACTACAGTTGCCTTCTGGTCTCCCGTGTTCCAGCCCCACTCTTTCCTCCATCGATCTCTAACCTGCTGTCAAAGAAATGTTTCTAAAACTAAAATCCAACTAATTTCTCAAAACCTTCTGTTGTCTTTCTCAATAATGTCCAAATCCTTTAACTTTGATTACTAGGTCTTTTTATAACAGCTGGCCATTGCCTACTTTCTCATTATCAATCCTTCCTTATCCACCTGATAACAATCCTCCTCATCTTTCAAGGGTCATTTCAAATGCCAGCTCCAGAAATCCTATGCTGACTTCTCCATGCTCCAGGGAACCCTGGGGTACACTCCTGCTACAGTATTATAATCATATCAGCATGTTTCTGCTCTGGACTGGGGGTTACTGAGAGAGGTAAATACTTGCATTTATCTTCATTTCCATAACTAGCCCCTTATAAAGTACTCGCTATATCTCTATTGCACTATATCTCTTCTGACCGTACCAGTTAATTATTAGCAGTGAAGAATGCCACGAAAAGCTCAATTACCCATCCCTGAAAAGCAACTTTGTACAAAGAATTTAAATGACATTACATAAATGAAACCACAAGTATTAAATATTTTGCATCTCCTAAAAGCAAAAATTGATAAAACCAAAGAAGGTCTGTCTAGCCCTCATAATCTGGGAACTACAGGGCTTGATTTCGGCCGCAGATCTGCTCCATGATTTTAAAAAACCTGTGCAGTGTCTCTGTGCCTATTTTTTTTTCTCCTTATAAAAGAATAAGATTGCTAAAAAAAAAAAAAAAAAAAAAAAAAAA